>NC_045964.1:150000-201595 GCF_010909765.2 Amblyraja radiata | reverse complement strand
GTCACCAATGCTAGCCTCCAGTAATGAGGGAGCAGAGGGCAGTGCATGAAGCCTGTGAGGGGGTGCCTGACCTCCCTCCGCGAGAGCGCTCTTTCTGCTCATCTCGCTGGAGCTGCTCCAATTGCTGTTGGATGCAGCTCATGCGCTGTTCTCCTCCATTTAGGTGGAGACATGTCCCCCGTCCGACGAATCGGACGCCACCGTCCGGATGCCTGTTCGGATGGCTAGACATCCAGCCCGCAGTTCAGGCACTAGCGGGACTGGGCTCGGCGCGGTTGATGGGGATCGTAGCGGACACCGTTAATTGTTCCCTACCGCTGCCTGTTTGTCTGCCTCCCTGCAATGGAGACTCTCCTCCGCGGAGTCGAGCGGGGGCAGGTTCTTCTGGAGCTTTTGTGCCTTGTAGATGCGAGAGCGCCCCTCAAGCAGCGCGTCTCGCAGGCACCTGGCTCCGTGAGCCGCTCCAGCGGCTCAGGCGTCTCTCTCTCCTCCCCCCGTTCGGTGGGAGAGATGTCCCGTCCGACATCGGGAACACCTGCCGGATGCTCTCTCGAGTGGCTATGCGTCCAGCCCCGCTGCTTCAGGTACTAGCGGACTGGCCTCGGCACGGTGTCGGGAATTACGGAACACCGGTAACGCTCCTACCCGCCTGTTGCTTCCTCTTCCTCCCCCCACCCCCGGGGAAAACGGGGGACAGTTTTGTTCCAGAGCCTTTTCTCTGCCTGTAAAAAACACAATGCAGAAAAAGGCTCACCTGTAAAAGAAAACCCCGACCTCAGGGATCGCACCTGACGGTCCGGTTCATTCTGTAGCGGGAGAGCCTAACTCCCGTTGCAGCCGCTGTTGCACTGCTGGCGTAATGCCGCGCCTGCGCACTGAGCGGGTTCTTCACGTAGTCACTCACGTGACCGAAGTAAATCAGGTTGTTTCAGGACCCCAAGAAAGAGAGTTTGTAGAATGCCTTCGAGATGGATTCTTAGAGCAGCTTGTAAGGAACCGACCAGAGAAAAGGCAATTCTGGATTTATGTTGTCCAATGAACCAGATTTGATAAGAGAACTCGAGGTAAAGGAACCGCTTGGAGGTAGTGATCATAATATGATTAGTTTTAATCTGCATTTGAGAAGGGAACGTTAAATCGGAAGTGGCAGTGATGCAGTTGAACAAAGGGTATGAAAGCATGATAGGGTAGCTGGGGTCAAGGTAGACTGGAAAGGGATACCTAGCAGGGAATGAAGGTGGAATAGCAATGGCAGGAATGTCTGGGCATAATCCTGGAGAACGCAGGATCATTCATTCCAAAATGGAAGTGAAAGAATTCTAAGGGGAGTAGGAGGCAACCGTGGCCTGACAAGAGAAGTTAAGAGGATAGAAAAAACTAAAAGAAAAGATGTATTAGAACACAGCAAAGAGTAAGCCGGAAGTCAGAGGATTGGGAAAAACTTTCACATAGGACAACAGAAGGAAACAAACGGGCAATAGAGGTCTGAAAAGAGTGAAGTACGAAGGTGAAGCTGGCCAGGAATATAAAGAAGGACAGTTGAAAAGCTTCCTTAGATATGTTAAGGGAAAGAAGCATTAGCAAAGTCAAATGTGGGTCCCTTGAGGCAGACATGGGTGAAATTATTATGGGCAACAAAGAAATGGCAGAAGAGTTGAACAGGTACTTCGGATCTGTCTTTCACTAAGGAACACACAACAATCTCCCAGATGTACTGGAGCAGAGGATCTAAGAGGGAGAGGAACTGAATAAATTTTCATTAGCCGTGAAATAGTATTGGTATGCTAATGGGACTGAAGTGATAAATCCCCTGGGCCTGATGGGCTGCATCCCAGGGTCGGGTGTTGGCCGCAACTATTTACCATATACAGCGGTGAGAAAGTATTCAGGCCCCTTCACTTTTTCCACATTTTGTACATTACAGCCTTATTCTAAAATTGATTACATTCATTTTTTTTAATCATCAATCTACGCACAATACTCATAATATAAAAGCGAAAACAGTGGTTTGGTAATTTTTGCAAAATAATTAAAAGAAAATAACTGAAATATCACATTTATCAGTAAGTATTCAGACCCTTTGCTGTGACACTCCAAATTGAGCTTCGTGTGCATCCTGTTTCCATTGATTTATCCTTGAGATGTTTCTACAACTTGATTGGAGTCCACCAAGTGGTAAATTAAATTGATTGTACATGATTTGGAAAGGCACACACCTGTCTATAAGGTCCCACAGTTGACAGTGCATGTCAGAGCAAAAACCAAGCCATGAAGACGAAGGAATTGTCCTAGACCTCCGAGACAGGATTAGTGTTGAGACACAGATCGGGGAAGGGTATAAAACAATTTCTGCAGCATTGCAGGTCCCGAAGAGCACAGTGGCCTCCGTCATTCTTAAATGAAGAACTTTGAAACCACCGGACTTTCATAGAGCTCGGCCGGCCGGCCAAACTGAGCAATCGGGGAGAATGGGCCTTGGTCAGGGAGGGACAAGAACCCGAGGTCACTCTGGACAGAGCTCCAGAGTTCCTCTGTGGAGATGGGAGAAACTTCCAGAAGGACAACTATATCTGCAGCACTCCACCAATCTATGCCTTTATGTAGAGTGGCCAAGGGTAGCCACTGCTCAGTGAAAATGGCACAGACAGCCCGATTGGAGTTTGACAAAAGGCACCCTAAACAATATTCTCTCGGTCCTGATTGAAACCAAGATTGAACTCTTAGTCCTGAATGCCAAGTGTCCGGGTCTGGAAGGAAACCACCGGGCACCACTCATCATCCGTTGGTCCAATAGCATACCTATGGTGAAGCATGGTGTTGGCAGACGTCACTGCTGTGGGCATGTTTTCAGCGGCAGGATCGTGGAGACTAGTCAGGATCGAGGGAAAGATGACGGAGCAAAGTACAGAGAGATTCCTTGATGAAAAACCTGCTCCAGAGCGTCAGGACCTCAGACTGGGCAGAGGTTCCACTTCCAACAGGACAACGACCCTAAGCACACAGTCCAGATCACGCAGGAGTGGCTTTGTGACAGTCTGTGAATGTCCTTGAGTGGCCCAGCCAGAGCCCGGACTTGAACCCGATCGAATATCTCTGGGAGGGACCTGAAAATAGCTGTGCATCGACACTCCCTATCCAACATGACAGAGCTTGAGAGGATCTGCAGAGAAGAAGTGGGAGAAATTAACCCAAATACAGGTGGGCCAAGCTTGTAGCGTGATACCCAAGAAGACCTGCGCTGTAATCCAACGCCAAAGGTGGGCCTCAATAAAAAGTACTGAGGTAGATGTGTCTGAAATACTTATGTAAATGTGATATTTCAGTTATGTAGTTTTAATTATTTTACAAAAATTTCTTCAACACCTGTTTTCTGCTTTTTTATGTCGGCTATTGTGTGTAGATTGATGATTAAAAAAAAGAATTTAATCCATTTTAGAATAAGCTGTAACGTAACAAAATGCTGGAAAGTGAAGGGGTCTGAATACTTTCTGAATGCACTGTATATAAATGATTTGGAAGAGGGAATTAGGAGCAACACAAGCAAGTTTACAGATGACACAAAGCTGGGTGGCAGTGTGAACTGTGAAGAGGATGTTAGGAGGTTGCAGGGTGACCTGGACAGGTTGAGTGAGTGGTGCAGATGCGTGGCAGATGCAGTATAATATAGATAATGTGAGGTTATCCACTTTGGCGGCAAAACAAGGGGGCAGATTATTATCTCAATGAGGTTAGGTTAGGTAAGGGGGAGGGTGCAGCGAGACCTGGGTGTCCTTGTACACCGGTCACTGAAAGTTGGCGTGCAGGTACAGGCAGGCAGTGAAGAAAGCTAATGGAATGTTGGCCTTCATAACAAGAGGATTTCAGTATAGGACGTAAAGAGGTTCTTCTGCAGTTGTATAGGGCTCTGGTGAGACCACATCTGGAGTATTGTGTACAGTTTGGTCTCCTAATTTGAGGAAGGACATCCTTGTGATTGAGCAGTGCAGCGTAGGTTCACGAGATTGATCCCTGGGATGGCGGGACTGTCATATGAGGAAAGAGTTGAAAGACTAGGCTGTATTGCACTGGAGTTTAGAAGGATGAGGGGGATATCTTATAGAACCATATAAAATTATAAAAGAGACTGGACAAGCTAGATGCAGAAATAATGTTCCAATGTTGGGCGAGTCCAGAACCTAGGGGCCACAGTCTTAGAATAAAGGGTAGGTCCATTAAGACTTGAAGGTGAGATAAAAACTGTTTCACCCAGAGAGTTGTGAATTTCTGAATTAGTGGAATTCCCTGCCACAGAGGGCAGTGGAGGCCAAGTCACTGGATGGATTAAGAGAGAGTTAAAGGGTTGGTCAGACCAGTAAGTCAAAGAGTAGAGTGAATACGTGGGGTCCTTTTCAGAATGGCAAGAGGCAGTGGCGAAGTGGAGAGTAGCCCTGCAAGGCTCGGTGTTTGGGGCCGGCAATCTGTTTACCATATATAAAATTAAATGATTTGGAAGAGGGAATAGGAGCAACACTAGCTAAGTTTGGCGGATGACACAAAGCTGTGTGTCAAGTGTGGAACGTCTGAAGAGGAGGTTAGGAGGTTGCAGGGTGACCTGGACAGGTTGAAGTGAGTGGGAAGATGCGTGGCAGATGCAGTATAATATAGATAAATGTGAGGTTATCCACTTTGGTGGCAAAAACAAGGGGGCAGATTATTATCTCAATGGGGTTAGGTTAGGTAAGGGGGAGGTAGCAGCGAGACCTGGGCGTCCTTGTACACCAGTCACTGAAAGTTGGCGTGCAGGTACAGCAGGCAGTGAGAAAGCTAATGGAATGTTGGCCTTCATAACAAGAGGATTTCAGTATAGGAGTAAAGAGGTTCTTCTGCAGTTGTATAGGGCTCTGGTGAGACCACATCTGGAGTATTGTGTACAGTTTTGGTCTCCTAATTTGAGGAAGGACATCCTTGTGATTGAGGCAGTGCAGCGTAGGTTCACGAGATTGATCCCTGGGATGGCGGGACTGTCATATGAGGAAAGATTGAAAAGACTAGGCTTGTATTCACTGGAGTTTAGAAGGATGAGGGGGATCTTATAGAAACATATAAAATTATAAAAGGACTGGACAAGCTAGATGCAGGAAAAATGTTCCCAATGTTGGGCGAGTCCAGAACCAGGGGCCACAGTCTTAGAATAAAGGGGAGGTCATTTAAGACTGAGGTGAGAAAAAACTTTTTCACCCAGAGAGTTGTGAATTTGTGGAATTCCCTGCCACAGAGGGCAGTGGAGGCCAAGTCACTGGATGGATTTAAGAGAGAGTTAGATAGAGCTCTAGGGGCTAGTGGAGTCAAGGGATATGGGGAGAAGGCAGGCACGGGTTATTGATTGGGGACGATCAGCCATGATCACAATGAATGGCGGTGCTGGCTCGAAGGGCCGAATGGCCTCCTCCTGCACCTATTTTCTATGTTTCTATGTTTTATGCAGGTACAATAACAATGAGTGTCGATTCAGAAACAGATTTAGAGCAGGATTTGCCATAAATTGACATGTGCCTTTCATGCAATTATGATGAATTTACAGCAGGATAATGCCGTTATTCACAATCAGGAAAAAGTGTCCAGAATCAAGCCTTTCATTGCCGTTTTGCCTATAAGGTTGTGCTATGTACTCAGGTTGTACTGTGATTACAATGATGTTTTTCTATGTTAACACATTAATATTAATGTTATTATGAACGTGTTAACATACCATAACTTACAAACAATTTCCACCACCGGGGCGAAACCGGGTGCGCCACCGTCGGTCGTGCATTCGTTCATGCCGCTGCCCGCTGGTTCAGTCTTCTCCAAGATCTATTTAAGAATGAACTGCAGATTGCTGGAAAATCGAAGGTAGACAAAAAATGCTGGAGAAACTCAGTGGGTGAGGCCAGCATCTATGGAGAAAAGGATATAGCGACTTTTCGGGTCTGAGATCCTTCTTCAGACTGAGTGGAGGGGCATGGAAAAGGAAGGAAGATAGGGCAGAGACAGTAGGACTAGAATGAGATGCTGGGAAGGTGAGGGGGAGAGGAGGAAATGAACAAGGGCTAAATAAAATTAGAGGTCAATGTTGATACCACTGGGGTGTAGACTACCCAAGCGAAATTCCTCAAGCTTGTCTCCTCACTACATTTACTGCTGACTCCAGTCGCAAATCTGAGTAGTTTCGACGGTGATCTGTACAAGGCATTCATTGATGCTGGAATTCCCCTGTGGAAATTGGAAAACAACCCTCAGCAGAGGTTTTTGAGAAGAAATACACAGAGGAACATATACCAAGCGAGTCATCTTACGGGAAAAATGATGTGACAGTAACTTCACATTGTTGTGCAGAAAATTAGAGATGAAGTTTGCATGCAACAAAATATGGATCTCAATGAGAAGACAACTGGTGCTGGGGGGAGATATGTTGCTAATGTAGTCATCGGTACACTGGAGGCAGGTCAACATTCAAGGAGTATCTGTTGACTATCGGAAGTATTGCTCAGTTGTTTACATTTTCACTTGCTGTACTTTGGCCAGAAGGCATAAAGCACGAGAATGCTCTTCTGTTTGTGACTTAAAGTTTTATTCCCCAAAATGGTGCATTTGACATGCTTAGCTCAAGGACTTCATACAATTGCCAAGCACATACGTAGCTTGTTCCAAATGTCGATCGCCTAGTTTCAATGTCAAAAACTCTTCCTCAAAGCACCGTCACGTGTGCAGTTGTTCAAGGAAATGGCACCCGAGATTCACGCTATACCCTCCTCAGCCTGTTTTTGACTAAGTGATGTACATGGGCTCTCTGCTGTACTCTACTATGCTGCAACATTTTTGAACAAGATAAAATAAATCATCAACTGTTTTTGAAGAAGAAGAATCTGCTGCCGTCAGGGATCGTCGTGAAATCATGCAAGAAAAAGTCCCTCCACCGTGATCTTGTGTTATATTGCTTCCAATTTTACAAACTTCCCACAAACTATCACTTCCCTTGAGAAAACGGGGCAAAACATTAGTGAATAACTTGCAGGTTTTCAACAAAGTACTGACGATATTGTAAAGTTCTTGGTGATGTAAAGACATACAAGGAAAATGTGAGTGATTTAGCTAACAAGATCTTGATGAAATACAAAACATAGCTAACTTCTCAAAGGTAGTTGTAATGCACAAGATATTGACATGAATAGAGTCTGTAGGTCTGTAGCTTTGTTTCGGGTATGCACCAGTGACCTTAGGTGAAGTTGAAAGACGTTTTTCACAATTGAAGCATATTCTGTCCGACAGACGCATAGTTTAACACCAGATGATTTGGCGACAAAAATGCCAGTAATTATGTGCAACCCAGGCAACTTTGGTCATTTAATGTAGTATACCCTTTATATTATCATTTAAACCTATATTTTTTCGTGGAAATATATGCCTTTTTTAGGGTCAATAAATGCCCTTTCCGTGCCTTTTTTGTAATTTTTGCCATGCCTATTTCCAGTGTTTTTTAGTGCCTAACATCCTGTCTCTAGTCATGTTTAATGCAGGTACTACCCAAAGATAAATGCAGGTACTATCGCAACGTTATAAGAACATTTAGACAGGTACATGGATAGAACAGGTTTAGAAGGATATGGGCCAAACACAGTCATGTGGGACTAGTGTTTCAGGGACATGTTGGTCGGCATGGGCAAGTTTGGCCGAAGGGCCTGATTACACACTATCCGAGCTAGGGAAAGATTGAATGGAAGCTTTTTTAAAATAAACCACATAGCATTTGACCTCACGAGATTTCTGACCTTAATTGATTCGAAAATATTTGGTATGAATTCTAATAAAACTACAATATCTTGTATGATTTATTATATAAACAACAATATTCTGCATGATTATATTAAATACTTATGTTGCTACTGCACGTATGATTTTATTGTTTCAGTACAATAAAACACATCGACATTTGGCTTAACATAGCACAGCAAAATAACCAAAACCATGCCATTAGACTCACTTTAAGTCGTACTCTTCAAGACACAAGAAACGGTAAATCTAACAATTATGAATAATCGGTGGAATTTAATGTATGTGCTACCAATTTGCTGCACAAATATTTTGCTAACGTGTTGTTTACAAAAACAGACTTCTATCAATTGCATCACATCAACCTACAACCAGCTATCTTAGTTTGAAGCTGATGTCTGCTGCATCAATAGTCTTACTGCAAATGAGGGAGAGTATAACATTGCTTGGTTGTTTCAAGTCAGTGATACAGTGTGGAAACAAAACAGGCCTTTCGACCCAACTTGCCCACACCCGGCCAACATGTCCCAGCTACACTAGTCCCACTTACCACATCCGCCCGTATCCCTCCAACCTGTCCTATCCATGTACCTGTCTGAAGGGCCTGTCCCACTGGTGATGTTTTTCGGCGACTGCCAGCATAATTGACTGACGTATCAGGTCACTGATTAAATTCTGTGGCGTGATGAGTATTGAAGCCGTGGTATGCTTCAAATGTTCAAATCTTTCGTGCGGCCCTGATGATGACAACCGGCAGTTTGCCGAAAAAAAAAGTTGCCAAGTGGACAGGCCCTTTAAATGTTGCCTCAACTACTCCCTCTGGCAGCTTGTCCATACACCCACCACCACTATGTGAAAAAATTGACCCCCCCATGATCTTTTCCCCTTCACAAACGTATGTTCTCTGGTTCCCGATTCACCTACTCTGGGCAAGGGACTCTGCGCATCTAGGTTGCATCTAACAAGGTTGTTTTAAAAGGCGGGGGCGGCTCACGCAAGTTATTTTTCTTCTTTAATGTCCACCTGACAAGAAGGTAACAATTCTTGATTTGCTCACATGATAATGCAATTTTCTCTCAGTTTCGAAGCACGCTTAATTTAGTTTAGAGATACAGCGTGGAACCAGCCCCTTTGCCCCACCAAGTCCACACCAATCAGCGATCCTGTACACTAGCACTATCCTACACACTTTTACAATTTTTATCAAAGCCAATTATCTACAACGTCTTTATGAGTGTGGGAGGAAACCGGAGGCCTCGGAAAAACCCACACGGTCACAGTGGAGAACGTACAAACTCCGTACAGACAGCACCCATAGTCAGGATCGACCCAGGTCTCTGACAAATTTGCTTATCCTTTCTAGTGAGAATTTGTTATGGTTTTCCTCACAGATACACGGATTAAGCAAAGATGGACAAAAAGTCAGCAAAGATCCCCTATTATAACAGGCAATGAACGGTCCAATTCTACACGCCATCGTAGAGTCTATCCTCACTTTCTCCATCATGGTCTGGTTGGCCTCATGCATCAAGCCAGGGCTCTCGCTTAACTTTTTTTCCTGTTGCCAGCCGGGCAACCCTTGGCAGCTTTTTAGTTGCCAAATGACAGTTTAGGTGGTCATTTAAGACGTTTGCATGCATGCGTGCGATAATGGTGCTTGGACAAAGCCGTTGTAGTTACCAGTTGGAATTATGCTCAATAAAGCATTCACATATTATTGTCTGCTTCAAATAAAGTCACAAACTAAACATATTCACCAATCAAGACATGTATACAGTATACCCTAATGACATGCCAGCAAAATTATAATACAGATCTCAACTCATTTTACCACATTGGAATTAATGCAATTTCTATTATTTCCTTTCCACTTCCAAACAAAAATGTGGTTGGATTATTCAGTGTATGATCAACCTGTGTCATTAATCCTGGACCATTGATAACATATATGCTTAACCATGCACACTACAGATTGATGCAAGCATGTTTTCTGTGAAGGACTGAAATTATCATGACAGTGTCCATAGCATGGGTCGTTATTGCTATTGGTCCAGAAACACTCTCGCTTCCCACATAATTTATCCACAACCACGGGTAGCAAACGTAACCCCACTTTTTAAGAGGAGGGTGTAGGGTTTTGTTTTTCCCTTAACACTCCACAAAAGGATTCCCCTAGGGTTCTAGACCCTCGGAATTATGGTGGGATGAGATAAAAGGTTGATTGACCAGAGTGTGCCGATGAGAGAAACAGAAACCAAGATGGACTCAAGCAAGTCTAAAATTTACAGGCTTTATTAAACAATGAGAAATCGAATCTCACCAACACTACACAATGCGTGGCTAAACTTATGCTTTAACTAAAACTATGGACGAAAACTATCGGGCACGTCGTAAAACTTACTTTAACACAAGTTACTTGCAAGCATACTCCCCCTTGACCTTTCTCCCCTCAAACCTCCTATTTCGGGAAATCACCACGGTCACCAGGATACTCACAGCGAAGTCGTGCAGGCCCACGAGCTGTCCAGCAGAGCAGAAGAGCAGGAAGAGAGAGAGAGTTCTGGCTTAACTTCGTACTTTTATACCTGAGCTTCCTTTGAAAACCCCAGGTGGTCCTCTGGATAGAAGGGGTTCTTTGATGTTTCCCAGTTTCGATCTATGGCATGAACAATAGGCTTCCGATGATAAGGGTTTGCTGATGTCATGATCCCTCAGCTGATCGTTATCATCCCCGATGGTGATTGTGCTTGTGCTGGCCTGTTTACCACCGTCTGCTGAAGCTTGGTTCCTCCCTTTGTGTATCCACAGAGAATCTCTTTATCTCCGTCTCAGCCTTTCCTGTTCACCACCGTGTGTGATGTCCAAGTCCACAGGCCAGCGGGTTTGATTCTTGATGTGTATTGGAGGGGGTTTTTTTTTTTCCGTTGCAGCCAGCAAATTTGTCTTTTAAGAATATCCATGTGCTTATTCAATTTCTTCCATAATTTTGGAGGATTTGCCCAAATAACTTACATGCCCCTACGACACGTCCAGGCTCGCACGGACCGTGTCGATTGACAAAGTTAGTAGGCAATCCTCCAGCCTCAAGAGCTGTAAACACTCCTGGTGAGAAGGTGAAATTATGTACCCCGAAAGCCCCCTTAATCGCTAAACTAGGCCCTCGAAGCACATTAACTTACACTATACACCTTTTTACTTTACATCAATCCCACAAACCATACAGTACCCTCACGACCATTCCCTGAAAATGCAAGGGATTACAACTTAGTACAAAAACTATTGCACTAGAGTACAGACATTTTACAGTGATGGGGTGTCGTTATGGTGACGTCGGGCGGCTCGATTTACCAGCTGTTGTAATTTGGCCATCCTCCTCCGCTTTTAAATTTGCAATTAATGCATAGCAAATACACCACAATTATCATCTGGCAGATGATCAGAACATGGGACACGATGCGGACCCATGCTGGTACTATGATCCAGGACTCCAGGTCCCACCAACTTGGAGACCTTGATCTCTTCGATCTCCCTGCGATATCCAGAGTCTTTTGTTCCAGGGAGAAGAAGTTGTTTGTGCGACAACTCGACCGCCACCAGAACACTCTTTTAATTTTCATTCACTGGGGAATATCATACCCAAAATGGGCAACATAGTCAAATAAGTCAGTTACATTTTCTCGTACCCGAGAGGTGAACCGAAGAAGGTTTCCGGGATGGGTAATATTCGCTGCTGTGCCACATGGACTTCTGCCCTGGGTTTAAAGCAGAAGCTGCTGTGCGGTATCGGGCACCACAGCTGTGATCCGTGCTGATACCGCTGGGCACTTGTGGTGACACAGTACGTCCCACTGCCTATATACGCCACCTGTGGAGGGACATGGTCTGCCGCCATCGCCTCCATGGTGCAGTTTATAGGCTGTGCCCCAACAGTCCTGAACCCACACTGAGGCCTAGCCTCAGCGCCCATGTGCTGGGGACACAGGATTACCTGTGCTCCCCGGCTCCGACAACCCAAAAGGTCAATGCCTGTCACAGCTTGCTCCCTCACTATGACATAGGGCGGGACCTTCCCGTAGCGAATATGCACCCCCCCACGAACAACTCCCACGTTCTCCACTCGGTACAGAGGAGCTGGTCGTGCCGAGGTTCCCATTACCGGGATTCGTACGACCACTCCCATTATGGTGTGATTGGATTTTCCGCAATCCACCGGTACCGGGTAGGCCTCGGAGGCCACACGAAGCTGACAAGGACTCAAAGTGCTGTTATAAGGGTGTAGCGCTGCTAGGTGCTGGTTGCTTATCCAGGAGGGGACCCGACCTTGCCTCAGGTCTTCCAGGTTGCTCCTCCCCTCCCCCAACAACCACGCACCATACAGCCCACACACCTCATTCTGTGCAGCCTGATCGGACGCATTCCGGTCCTCTTTAATCAAAGCGTTATCGTTTTTGCATGTGTCTCCAATTGTGCTATGATTTCTTTAGATTGTAGAGTTCATTGCCACCTCTTCGTGCAGTCCCGATCCTACCACCGCATTTTTCCTCCCCCAGAACCTTTCTTAACTGGCCCTTCAACTGATTGATCTGCAAGGCCAGTTCTACGTTGTCCATGCTATTAATAATAGATGTCCCCGTGTTAAATGCTGTAAACCCGTCATTAACCACCCCTCGTCTTTGCCTACCGGACCCCAAAGTGAAATCCCCTCCCCCGCGGTACATCTCTTCTATGTCTATGTCCCCAAAATCCAGGTTGTGGAATTTCTGGAACATGTCTTTTAGCAGGGCCTGATATAATAATTCCGTCTCGCGGGGGGCACCATGCGGGTAACCGCACTTCAGTCAAATTTAATACTACTGAGGCCACAGCGTAATGCACTCCCTGGTACAGCACCCTTTTTGTTGGGACAAGTGCTAACCCATTCTCCGGCCCTTTGGTGGTGGATGGACAGTTGTGAGGGTCGATCGGTTGGGCTGTGGGTAGGGGCTTCTTCACCTGAACCAGCAATTCGGTGGCTTTTACTGTCATCCCAGCCCTGGGGGCACACATGCCTGCCCACTGCGGTCCCAATCTATCCCGTTCCCGGGGTTCTGCCACCACTTGACGAAAGTGATTGATGCCCCTACCGGACACGCCTTGGCAGACCCCCATAGACATAAATAAAGCCCCTGGTCATAGGCCCACCATTGTCCCAACATACAGTGATCCCTCCCGGTGACCCCGTGATGGTCCGGTAGGTATCATTGTCCAGTCTTCCCAGTCCGAGGATCGATCCCTCATGTTCAAGCTCAGCTTCCTGAGCCACCACCATCTCCCCAAAGGAACGTCCCCCTTACAGGTTAAACACACCCGCCTGCCCTCAGTCACCCTAACCCGGTCGGTAGCCATCTGTATCTCGGCACAGGGTATGGATGCTTCCCCGTAGGCGAAGCTCCTGTGGCTGGAGAACCTGGTCGAGTTCGACCCCAGCCACCCAGGCCATCTTCCCTCATGGGAGTATCCGGCCTGGCTATCCGCTACCAGGTTTCCTTGCCCAGTAGACACGAGGGGTGCTCTATCCCCTGAGCACCCATATACGATGGACTCCTCCGTGTCCCCGCGACGCGCCACGCACATTCGGAGGCACATCATTGCCATCATCCATACGGCGGGGTTATCCATCTGGAAAACAAAGCAAAACACCTCCTTGCCTCCACAAAGCTATCCGCCTAAAATGGCATTTGGGGTTTTGTTTTGTCTGTTATGGTCCACTTTTCCACAGCACATCCCTTCGATCCCGTACTGTCTGTCCCTGTACTCCCCTGTAGCTATACAAAACCTTATATCTAATTACCAAACACTACATCTACTTACACACAAACCAATGCTATATACAACGCCACCCGTCTCCGGGTGGCCAACTCATAACTGGTCCCCGTCACGCTGGGGCCACCCCTCTGGTGGGCCCTCCCGTGCAGGCCAGAACTCCTCCTGTCGAGGGGCCTGACTGCCCCTCACCTCCCTTTGCACTACGGGGTTTTGAGTTACCCCTACGTTCCCTGTGGAGACTGGGCTCCCTCCAGCCGCACTCCGTAGTGCCCTGTTTCGGCCACTCTCCTTCCCGGCCCTCCTGTGGCCGGCCCCAGCCCTAGGTTTAATTAGGGATGGGGACCACCTTACTGGGGGTTTAGGGACCCTGTCACTCCTACGTCTGACCGGGGGTTCCCACACCAGAGGTGATACCTCCATCTCCTCTGCTTCTGCTAGTTCTGCCTCTCTTAGGCAGTCTACGGTACCTGCCTGCGGAGGGCTGGAGTCAGCCTCCTTCTCCGCTGCTTCTGCTAGTTCTGCCTCTCTTAGGCAGTCTACGGTACCTGCCTGCGGAGGGCTGGAGTCAGCCTCCTTCTCCGCTGCTTCCAGTCCTCGCCCTGGAACACAGCCGGCTACTTCAGGCTGACTACCTGTGGACTCACCTGGCTCCCCTACGGTTTCCACATCAACCCGGGTCTGTTCCTGATCCTGTTCTCTGACATGTACCCCTTTCTTACTTTTCCCTGCCCTTGTGGGGTCAAACAATTTACACTGGTTGATGTGGAACCATTTGACTCTACGGGGAAGCTGAATGGCATACACCATGGGACTGGCTTTGTCCACTATGTTGTATGGGCCCGCATACAAGGGTTCAAACACCCCTACCCTAGCATATCTCCTGACCATTACCTGGTCTCCCACTGCCCACTCGCAATGCCTGCGAGGCTCCAGCAGTAGCTTGTTTCTTTGGTGCTGGGCCCCCATGTTTCTGGCTGCCTGCCAGTGAACCTGTCTAAGTTGTTCAAATAGCCTCTTGGCAAACTTGTCCCGGTTCACTTCCCTGAGCTGTCCCTCTGTTAGGGCTGGGACCATAATGTGCATTGGCGTTCTCATGACCCGACCCGTCATAAGCTCATGGGGAGAGTACCCCGTACTCCTGGACTGGCTGGCCCGAATCCCATAAGGACCAGGGTAAAACCTCCACCCACCGGTTGGGTGAGTCCCCTGTTTTCCTTCCTTATCCTTTCCTTATTGTCCGGTTCAACCGCTCTACCGGACCTGAGGACTGGGGGTGGTAGGCCACATGCCACTTGGCCTTGATGCCCAGTATTCTAAGGGTGGACTGCATGACCTGTCCCGTGAAATGGCTCCCCTGATCTGACTCCACGAACTGTGGGAGTCCCCACCTGGTGAACACCTCCCTAACCAGGATTTTTTGCCGTACCCATAGCGGTGGCTGCTCTGCAAGGGAAGGCCTCTACCCATTTTGAGAACACATCCACAAGGACTAAGCAGTACTTGTAACCCCCTTGAGCGGTTGGAAGGGGTCCGATGTAGTCGATTTGAATCGACTGCCATGGCCCCTCCACCCTCCCGATGTGTCCCATGGAAACCTTCCTTTTCTGGGGGTCTGGGTTGTTTGCTGCGCAAACCAGACAGCTTGCACAAAAGTCGCGAACATCTTCCCTGAGCCCTGGCCACCATCCTGCCATCTCTACTCGCTGCCATGTGGTCTCTGGCCCAGGGTGACCTGCCCCTGGACCCTCATGGGCTAGTTTTAAAAATTCCCTTCTGTACAGGGAAGGCACTACCCACTTATCTCCCTTGAATAACATGCCTTCCTTCACTGACATGTCTTTACCCCCATACGGTCCCTCTGTTTTCTCCTGCCTGCAAATGGCTGCTGAGGCAGCCTTTAAAATAGGGTCTTGTGCCTGGACCGTGGTCAGGTCCGGAGCCAAAACCACTCCCGCACTCTCCTTTTCACGAGGCTGCTCCCTGGCTGCAGCTACCTGTCCTTCCTGATAGGGGTCCCATGCTTTCCCACTCCTGGCTCCTTCCCTGGCCAAGCCATCCGCCCTCTGATTTCCCTTTCCCCGTGGCTCCGTTTTGGAATGGGCCTTCACCTTATGGATATATCTATCCCCGCCCTTCCCTACGGCTGCTACAATCCTCTCTAATAGTGGTTTAGTGGTCAGGGGCTTCCCGTCTGATGAGGTGTACCCTCGGCGGGACCAGATGGCCAAATATTCCGTGCAGGAATTGCATGTGAACATGCTGTCTGAACATATGGTGTATGGAGTGGGGAAACGCTTGGGATGGGTCACCACGTACATTACCGCCGCCAGCTCTGCCTGCTGGGCGCTTAACGTATGTGGGAGTTTAAGAGCTAGGGCTATCTCTGCCTCGGGGTCCCAGATCCCACAGCCCGTGAGCCGTATGCCCTCGGACACGAAACTGGACCCGTCCACGTATATTTCCCTACCCGTGGGATGTAACCCTGCTCTAAGCCCAAAGTCCACCTCCCATACCCCTTCCACCGAGCAATGGTGTGGCTCCCCTGGGTACACCAAATTGGCTGCGAGCTTGGGCTCACATAGCCTCTCAACCCGTAAGGCCATTTGGGAAAGGAGAAGGGTCCAGCGAGTGATCCTCGCACTGCTAACGGTCCCATCCTTAATCCGACCGTCCAGCAGCATCTGGGTTGGGGTATGGTGGGTCAGGAGGGTTATGGGGGACATTCTTATGAAGACCTGTACCTTCTTCACTGCCCAGTATGTGGCTAGCAGGTGCCGCTCACAGTTTGAATAGGACCTTTCTACCTCTGTGAGGACTCTGGAGGAATACACCACTGGCCTTAACTTGCCGTGCCGTTCCTGGAGGAGCACTGCGCTCAGGCCATCGCTGCTTGCGGCTACCTCCAGGAAAAATTCCTCCCTGTAGTCAATGGCTCCCAGAGCTGGGGCCTTTTGCAGGTCCCGCTTCAAATGGACGAATGCCGACTCGCACTGCTCATCCCACTCCCACTCTACCCCTTTGCGTAGCAGCCGGTGCAGAGGTGTTGCGGTCGCGGCATAGTCCTCTATAAAGTCTCGGCAGTAGCCCGTGACTCCCAGAAATGATCTTACCCCCCCCACGTCCATTGGGACTGGGAGTTCCTGCACTGCCTGCCTTCTTGCTGTATCGATACCCCTTTCTCCGGCCCTAAGGGTCAGTCCCAAGAACTTTACCTCTTGTAACCCTATCTGTGCCTTCTTGGGGTTTATTTTTAAACCGCTCTTACAGAGCAGCTTCAGCAGTTCATTTACTAGGGGCCCATGTTCCTCACTGGTGTCTGTGAATAGCAAAATATCGTCCACATACTGGACGATCTTGTGGGGCTCACTAAATTCCTTTAAACATTCCGCCATACATTGGTGGAAAATGCTGGGGCTATTGTGGAACCCTTGGGGAAGACAGTTCCACGTGTACTGCTGCCCCTTGAATGTAAAAGCAAATTTGTACTGGTCTTCCTTCCTGACTGGGATAGACCAGAAACCGTTCGAGATGTCTAGCACCGTAAATACAGATGCAGACGCTGGAATTTCTGCTAATAGGTCTGCTACAGCTGCCACAGTTGGTGCGCAAGCCGGAATATTCTTATTCAGGACCCTATAATCTACCGTGGCCCTCCAGGAATTGTCTGGCTTCCGTACAGGCCAGAGCGGTGAGTTCACGTGGGTGGCTATGGGCCTCAAAACGCTTTGCTTAACCAGTGAACTCAAGGCGACTTCTAAGTCAGCCTCCGCTTCTCGGGGAAAACTATACTGTTTCTGCGGTCGGGACATGGGATCCCCGTCTATCCTGACCTCTGTTCCTGTGACCCTTCCACAGTCGTGCTTGTGAGTAGCGAATGCGGCCAAATTTCGCTTAACATGGCCTCGATACTCTGTCGGGGTCTGCCTCACTAGGACCTCTAGATCGTACCCCTCTCTGGGCTTCACGACACACAGAGCCCCTCTCTCTGATGCCCTCTCGATGACCATTAACTCCTTCTCTCTCTCAGCCCCTTCTCCTGCTATGCCCCACAAACAGTGGTTCCTCAGGTCCACCAGGACCTGGTGGGCCACTATAAAGTCGGCGCCTAGTATCCCCTTTCCCTCCTGCTCCCAACTCATCAGGACGCATTTCCACTGCGCCTGGAGTGCTCCTAATTGAATGGACAAGGGAACAGAGAAAAACCCCGTCTTCTCATTTCCCGTAAAACCGACAAGACTATAGGGTACCCCACTAGATAGAGGGGATGTACGGGGATTGTCCATGTGGACAATAGTACTGGAAGCACCTGTGTCCAGCAGGTAACTCCCGACCACATCCTGGACCTCCATCTTGACCCAGGGTCTCCCACATGGGCCATACTCTAATAGGCATAGGAATGTGGGCTGTTTCGCTGGAAGTCATAAAGGTGCCGGGGGTGCGGATATGGGCGTGCCCTGGCCTGTTGCCATGGCTACCTGTCCGGATCCTCCCGCCTTTGACTGCAAATAGGTAATTAGATCTCTTACATCTATTGTTACCTCCGGGGCTGGGTTGGCCGTTACCGGGGTCCTATCCCCCACTGCTCTACTTGGGTTTCTGCACTCCCTCTTGTAATGCCCGGGCTTCCCACACCCATAGCACACCAGCCTCATCTCGGAAGAGGTCTGGCTGCCTTCCTGTTTCCACTGCCTCCTTTTGGGGGGTGCCGGTACTATTTCGTGCACCTTGCCCTTGAAGGGCTTCTCCTCACTTCTCTCTCCATTGCGGTACGCAAGGGTGAGCTTCCTGATCACCTCCGCCTCGTTAAGGTTTGGGTCAGCTGGGTCGAACCAGTGCTCGGCCCTTGCCCTAACTCGCGGGAGGCAATTCGCCACCAGAGTCTTCAGCCAGTGAGCTGTTCTCCCATCTAAATTCTGCCTATCTAAAGGCATCCCACACGCTCCCTCATACACTGCCCACAGCCTGTCTGCGAACATGTCCGGGGACTCAGCTACCTGCTGCTTCGTCTCCCCCACCCTGGTGAAAGGACTACCCTGATTCAACCCCATGGCCTCCAGAACCGCTGTCTGTGCCGCTACCCATGTTTCAGGTCTTCCCCCTTCCCTGGAGGTCACTGCCTTGCATAGGTATGAATCTAGGGTCATCAGTAGCAGCTTTACCCGTTCTACCTCATCGCAATCGTTTATGTCGGCTGCCTGCTGCACCTCCATAAAATGCAATGACGGGTCTCCTGCCCTGGTTAACTTGGGAACCTGAGCCACCATCCCCCTCAGCACATGTGCCCCATGGGGAATGATGATATCACTCTCTATGGGCCCCCTATCTGCCTGCCCTACCGGGGGACCATATTTCCTTTGCCGTGCCGGGCACATCTGCCCTACTCTGGGCTGTTGCCCCTTTACCCCTGGCTCTCCCACCATGATCGGTAACCCCACCACCTCGTGGTGTGCTACACATGGCGCGGAAGCCGCTAACTGAGGGTGCTCTCCCGCCCCTCCTTGGGCCTGTCCCTCCCCGGACAACCCAAACCCCACCTGCCGACCCGGACCTATCCCCGGCGCCTCAGGAGGCGGTCTATTCCCCTTTACCCCTGGGAAATCATCTGCTGAGGGAAGCCCTCTGCCCCCGGGGGACCCCCCTGGTCCTACCAGGTGAACCCGTCCCCTAGTCTTGGACAGAGTCTCCTCCAGCTGCGCTATCCTCGCCTGGCAAGGCCCGTGATCACTATCGCCTAGCTCGCTACGGGCCACCCTGTATGCTGCTTGTATATCCTGGAACTTTCCCTCCAGCTCCCTGCACTTCTGTGTACTCTGAGCCAGGAGTTCCTGGGCGTTCCGTTCCCTCTCCTTTGCCTCTACCACCTGGCATTGGAGGAATTCCTGGGCATTTCTGTGGGACTCCCCCGCCTGCAAGATACACTGCCTGGCTTTACTGCATTCCTCAGATAGCCCTTCCCCTTCTCTAGCGCTTTCTTCAGCGCTGGCCCTAGCTTCTCTCAGTTGCTCTTCCAGTCTATCTACCTGTCTCTGCATATTGGCTACCTGCTGTGATAGGCACGCTAGCCAAACTGCCTTTTCCTGCCCTTTACTATACGCTTTGCTTTCCGTCCATTGAGCTGCAGCTTCTGCGGGCTGCTCAGCTCTCAACAGTGCTATCACCCATTGTTTGGTGAGATTGATCTTTTTAAACAGATAAGAGGAGATTCTCTCCTCCATCTTGCTACGTTCTCTCACCCCCTCTGACAAATCACATATCCCAAACCACCGAGGTCCTGCCATGGTCGCCATTCTGTAGGGGTTTTGTTTTTCCCTTTACTCCACAAAAGGATTCCCCTAGGTTCTAGACCTCGGAATTATGGTGGGATATGATAAAAGGTTGAATTGACCAGAGTGTGCCGATGAGAGAAAACAGAAACCAAGATGGACTCAAAGCAAGTCTAAAATTTACAGGCTTTATTAAACAATGAGAAATCGAATCTCACCAACACTACACAATGCGTGGCTAAACTTATGCTTTAAACTAAAACTATGGACGAAAACTATCGGGCACGTCGTAAAACTTACTTTAACACAAGTTACTTGCAAGCATACTCCCCCTTGACCTTTCTCCCCTCAACCTCCTATTTCGGGAAATTCACCAGGTCACCAGGATACTCACAGCGAAGTCGATGCAGGCCCACGAGCTGTCCAGCAGAGCAGGAAGAGCAGGAAGAGAGAGAGAGTTCTGGCTTAACTTCGACTTTTATACCTGAGCTTCCTTTGAAACCCCCAGGTGGTCCTCTGGATAGAAGGGGTTCTTTTGATGTTTCCCAGTTTCGATCTGGCATGAACAATAGGCTTCCGATGATAAGGGGTTTGCTGATGTCATGATCCCTCAGCCTGATCGTTATCATCCCCGATGGTGATTGTGCTTGTGCTGGCCTGTTTACCACCGTCTGCTGAAGCTTGGTTCCTCCCTTTGTGTATCCAAGAGAATCTCGTTATCTCCGTCTCAGCCTTTCCTGTTCACACCGTTGTGTGATGTCCAAGTCCACAGGCCAGACGGGTTTGATTCTTGATGTGTATTGGAGGGGGTTTTTTTCCGTTGCAGCCAGCAAATTTGTCTTTTAAGATATCCATGTGCTTATTCAATTTCTTCCATAATTTTGGAGGATTTGCCCAAATAACTTACAAGGGAGAGAGAAAACGGGGAATTACAGACCAGTTAGTCTAACATCGGTAGTGGGGAAACTGCTAGAGTCAGTTATTAAAGATGGGATAGCAGCACATTTGGAAAGTGGTGAAATCATTGGACAAAGTCAGCATGGATTTACGAAAGGTAAATCATGTCTGACGAATCTTATAGAATTTTTCGAGGATGTAACTAGTAGCGTGGATAGGGGAGAACCAGTGGATGTGGTGTATCTAGACTTCCAGAAGGCTTTCGACAAGGTCCCACATAAGAGATTAGTATACAAACTTAAAGCACACGGCATTGGGGGTTCAGTATTGATGTGGATAGAGAACTGGCTGGCAAACAGGAAGCAAAGAGTAGGAGTAAACGGGTCCTTTTCACAATGGCGGGCAGTGACTAGTGGGGTACCGCAAGGCTCAGTGCTGGGACCCCAGCTATTTACAATATATATTAATGATCTGGATGAGGGAATTGAAGGCAATATCTCCAAGTTTACGGATGACACTAAGCTGGGGGGCAGTGTTAGCTGTGAGGAGGATGCTAGGAGACTGCAAGGTGACTTGGATAGGCTGGGTGAGTGGGCAAATGTTTGGCAGATGCAGTATAATGTGGATAAATGTGAGGTTATCCATTTTGGTGGCAAAAACAGGAAAGTAGACTATTATCTAAATGGTGGCCGATTAGGAGAAGGGGAGATGCAGCGAGACCTGGGTGTCATGGTACACCAGTCATTGAAAGTAGGCATGCAGGTGCAGCAGGCAGTGAAGAAAGCGAATGGTATGTTAGCTTTCATAGCAAAAGGATTTGAGTATAGGAGCAGGGAGGTTCTACTGCAGTTGTACAGGGTCTTGGTGAGACCACACCTGGAGTATTGCGTACAGTTTTGGTCTCCAAATCTGAGGAAGGACATTATTGCCATAGAGGGAGTGCAGAGAAGGTTCACCAGACTGATTCCTGGGATGTCAGGACTGTCTTATGAAGAAAGACTGGATAGACTTGGTTTATACTCTCTAGAATTTAGGAGATTGAGAGGGGATCTTATAGAAACTTACAAAACCCTTAAGGGGTTGGACAGGCTAGATGCAGGAAGATTGTTCCCGATGTTGGGGAAGTCTAGGACAAGGGGTCACAGCTTAAGGATAAGGGGGAAATCCTTTAAAACCGAGATGAGAATAACTTTTTTCACACAGAGAGTGGTGAATCTCTGGAACTCTCTGCCACAGAGGGTAGTTGAGGCCAGTTCATTGGCTATATTTAAGAGGGAGTTAGATGTGGCCCTTGTGGCTAAGGGGATCAGAGGGTATGGAGAGAAGGCAGGTACGGGATACTGAGTTGGATGATCAGCCATGATCATATTGAACGGCGGTGCAGGCTCGAAGGGCCGAATGGCCTATTCCTGCACCTAATTTCTATGTTTCTATAATTTCCTAAAGGCATTTTATGATAATAGCTGTCAAAACCGACTATACCCATCTGACAGGTTAAACATTACACTAACTAACAAGAGATGGCCAAAAGACATAAATGCAGCAAATGTTCTTTTGGTAATATTTAAAGGTGTCAAGACGCCACATTACCGGACATTCAGATTAGTTGTATGTGTTGCGAACATCAATGAAGATACCCAGTTTGTAAGCAACAAATTAAAAAAAATTGTTGATAAACGCTGCTTCCATCATTCCCACTTCAGAATTAACGTTAAAATTTCAACTGAAATATCTCCTGACCAAATTTGTGATGTATATGACTGACTGTAGAAGTAAAACCTGGATAAATCCAGCGTGTAATTGTGAATGTTGCTAATTAAATAACTACAGTACTGATACTGCATATTAAGAGCATTGATTTGCCGTTAAAATGAATTCTGTAATAACGTGTCAACAGTAGCAGTGACAATCGAACACTGCGGTTTTAATGTTTCACGTGTTCACAATTTAATTAATCCATCTTTATGGATTAAAACAAATAATAACATTGGGAATTAAAACATATTTGATTGCATTCCGTTTTCAAACATAGTCAATGTTCGCTCTGAAGACATTTCCAGTACAATAGGGTCGGGAGGGGGGTGTGAATCAGTGCGGGGTGGATAGGTGGCGGGTGGCGGGTTGAGAAGGCTGTCGGTGCGGAATGGATGGATTGAGGCAGGGGAATTAGTGTGTGTTGGTTGGAGTAGGTAAAATTGTGAGGGGAGAGCGCGGGGGATGTCAGTGATGTTGAATGGGGGGGATCTGTGCAGGATGGATGGGGGAGCAGTGCAGGATGGATGGGAAGGGGGGTCAGAACAGGATGAATTGCGGGACCAGTGTAGGATTGAAGGGGAGTGGCAGGAGAATCAATGCGAGGTGGATAGGGAGATCAGTGCAGGATGAATAGATGGGGGGGGGGGTGTAGATGAGGAGGGGAGCACAGGGGATATCAGTGAGGACTGAATAGAGGCAGGAATGGGGATCAGTGCGGGATGGAAAGGAGGGGTCTCAGGATAAGGGGGGTGGGGGGGGCGTACAAGAGAGAGAGAGAGAGAGAGAGAGAGAGAGAGAGGAAGGGGCAGAGGGGGTGGGAAGGAAGGTCAGCGCTCCTCGAACAACACCAGCAACATCGCTCAAATCGCTATCAAAATATGGAGGGGACCGGGGGACACAATATCTTGGCGGTCACGCGTGCATGCGCACACTCACACACGCGCGTGAGGCTTCGGAGGCTCAATCCAGCGCTAAATGCAGCTCAACTCTGCCTGTCTCGCCTGGTCATGCCTGGACTGATGACATACTTCCCGTAAATGCAGGCAGGGATAACCTGGCGGGACAGGTAGAGTTGAGCTGGGTTCAGCGCTGCTTCTCTGCGCTGGCTGTGGGCCTGGGGGCACCGCGCCCGTCTGACTCCCGGCGTCTCTGGCCTGGGGGGGGGGGCTCTCGGGTGGTGACGGGGATGGTCCAGTGGCGGTTCGGCAGCGATTGCAGCGCCGGTGACCGGGATCGATCCTGGCTGCGGTGCACGGCTGCCGAGAGTGTTTTGGCTCGTCTCCCTCCTCCAAGGGTTTGTTTAGAAAGCGCCGTTGGCAGAATGGCAGCAGCGGCCGCTATCAGCAAAGACCCTATAGCGTTATCAGGCCGGGCGGGTTGCGGGAGGAGATGGAGCCGCCGCTGCTGCTGTGCGGGGCCCGTCATTCGCTCCGACCCTCCATCACGCCACTTAGCAGCTTTCCCACGGTATATCTTCGGTAAGTTGCCAAGCTGGGCAAAATGACTCGCCGTTTAGGTTGACCAGCGGCACTTTGAGTGGTCAGTGGCACCCGGGCAACCGCTAATTTCGAGCCCTACAAGCACGCCATTCAGAGGCTGCAGCGAATCGTTTGATCAGCTGAGAAGGTTGTTGGCTGCAACCTCCCCCCCCCCCCCCCCCCCCCCCCCATTGACAAACTGTACACTGCGAGGGCCAGGAAGCGAGTAGATAAGATCATCTCTGACCCTGGCCACAAACTCTTTGAAGCACTTCCCTCTGGAAGGCGACTCCGGACTGTCAAAGCTGCCACAGCCAGACATAAAAACAGCTTTTTTTCCCCACGAGCAGTAGCTCTACTCTATAACCAAGTCTGTAGCTTGTGCGCTGGTATTTTACTTCATTCACATGTTTAAACTATAATGTTTTATTCTTAATGTTTTGTTTTATTCTTAAATGTTTACTGTATGTCGTGTTGTTACCTGTGAGCGGAGCACCAAGGCAAATTCCTTGTGTGTTTACATACTTGGCCAATAAACATTTACTTATATCAAATAGTAAGATTAAACGAGAACTTACCAGTTTGAAGTTTGATCTGTATTTTATGAGGAGTTACGATGAGGGATTACGTGAAGAACCCGCTCAGTGCGCAGGCGCGGCATACTTCCAAGCAGCGGTGTGGAATCACAGATAGACACAGTTATTTTGAAGTAAACATAGTAAAGATAAGGAGACATCAATTTATTAGTTTGATCCATATAATGAGGGTGGGAGCGGAGGGCACGTAATCCCTCATCGTAACTCCTCATAAAATACAGATCAAACTTCAAACTGGTAAGTTCTCGTTTAATCTTACTATTTTACTTCGGAGTCACGTGAGTGACTACGTGAAGATTTCAAAGCTCTGTGATTTCATGCCGTGTAACAGTTTCATTTCACTCCCTGCCGAAGTTCTTGAGGGAGGAAGTGTTATCGTAATGAACCAATGAGTCTATTTGTAGAAAAACACAATGGTATTTTTTAAACAATAACAACAAAGAATTAAGTTGCTCCCCTGGGCTTAAATTAAATATTTGCAGTTCGTAAATCTTTACTGCAAATAAACCAGGTTTTGCCAACGGCTTATTATAAAATTTCTGAACGGTCTTTTCCCTTCCCACCATCCTGCTGTAGCCAGGATGTGGTCTATAGGCATGTCCATTCTTTAGCCGTCGACATGGATGCTGCCCTGGTGGAATAAAATTTGTACATGTTAGTGTTTATCCCAGCAGTTTCTAGCACCTGCTTGAGCCATCTCGCAATGGTTTGGCTCGTACCCCACCATAAGGTTTTTGTGACATGAGGGCTTTTCATCTCCCTCGAATATTCTGGTTGTGTCTATGTAGGATAGTAGGTGGGTCATGGCACATAACCGTGGTTCTGGTGGGTAAGCCACGACTGGATTAGGTGTTCCTGGTCTGCTCTGTTTGACCAGTCGCTGGATAACGACAGATCTGGTCTGGAGCTGTGATCATGTTGTCCAGTCGCAATAGGTGTAGTGACTGGACCCTCTGAGCGGATACAAGTGCCATCAACATGAGCGTCTTTAGTGTAGCTTGCTCGAGGCCGGGGGATCTGGCTGGTGGCCATTCCCTGAGATATGTCAGGACCACACTGATATCCCAAATATGGGTATACCTGGGCTTAGGGCTTGATATTGTAAATGCCCTTCATCAGTTTTACCACCAGTGGATGGGATCCCATCGCCTGTTGTCCTGGCGCTGGTTTGAGATAAGCAGAAAGAGCACTCTGCGCTGTGTTGATGGCACTGTAGCTGATCCCTACATCGTGGTGTAGATGGCCAGGAACTCCAGTATGTTGGTGGCTGTAGCTGTTGCGTATGTTGTCCATGTTTCCTGGCAGTACTTCTCCCTTTTTTGATGCTGGTTAAGTACTGCCTCTTGGTGGATGTTCGAAGGGATGCCGACATGGTGGTGATGGTTTGTTTGGACAATCCCAGTTCCAGGTAAGGTCTGTTCAAACTTGCAACCCAGGCGTTTAATTTTCTCATGGCATGGGTGTTTAGCTTACCTGGTAGGTAAGTAGCTGATAGCCAAATATGTCTTTCGACATACCATTGCCAAATCATGTTGACCAATTTGTCGCATGATAATGATTTTATGCCACCCATATGGTTAATATAAGCCATCACCGTAGTATTTATCAATTTGTAACCGAACATGCAAGTGCTGCATATTAGATAAATATGCTTTTAAACCATAAAAGGCGCCCAACATCTCTAGATAGTTAATGCCCAGTGTAAGTAGTAATGATGACTCTAGTTTAGTCCATCTACCACTTGTGCTGGATATGGAGTTAGTCGCTCCCCAGCCTTGAGCACTGGCATCTGTTTGAATAACTAAAGTAGGGTTAGTGATAAAGATAGGGCTGAAACTATGCCAAATGTTTTCTGCCCACCACTGTAGCTCTGATATTGCTTCAGTGGGTAAGTTCATGACACGATCATAGTGACCTGTATGTCGTTTTATTGCCCGTACCTTTGCTCTCTGTAAATTTTTTGATAGTGCAAAGGTCCGAATTGTGTAGCCGGAAATGCTGCTACCATTTCCCCAATTACTCTTGCTACTTGTCGAATAGTTGGTCGCTCGTTGACCATTAATTTGTTGCATGATTGTGCTAATTCAACCATTTTTGTCTTTGGCAAGGTAACAGTCATATGGACTGAGTTAATTGTGAAGCCCAGGTAGTCCATGATAGTGGATGGCTTCAACTTAGATTTATCTGGATGTAGGACGAACCCCAGAGTTTCGAGGAGCTGTTTTGTAGCTGATACTGCTGCCACAGCCAATTCCATCGTTTTCCCTACTATGAGAATATCCTCCAGATATGCCATGACAATATGTTTTTGTTTTCTTAGTATTGCCATGGCTGGGTTCAATATTTTGGTGAATAATCTTGGGCTGAAGTTCGCCCATAGGGCAATGCTTTGTACCATCCAGATAAATTTTAGGTATCTGCGATAATCCTTGTATATGGGTACTAGATAGTAAGCATCTTTAAGATAAATGCTTGCCATGAAGTGTCCTTTGGAATTCAGTTGTTTGGCAGTAACATATGTCTCCATTTTGAAATGTATATACTTAACAAATTTGTTTAGTGATGTTAAGTCAATGATGATGCGACAGACACCATCTTTTTTGGTTTTAGTGAATATATTCGATACAAATTCCAAAGGTTCATGTTTGGTCTTTTCGATGACCCCCTTTGTGATAAGTCTCACCAGTTCAGCTTGTCCCTCACGTTTCTCTTTGACGGAGGGAGAAATACCCTTTGGGGCCATTGTTGAACTGGCGGCGTTTTTTCTGACATGAATTGTATTTTATATCCTGTAATGTTGTTGAGTATATACTTGTCACTCGTGACCATACCCCATGCTTCTTTAAACAAGTGTAATCTCCCCCCTGTTAATAAAGCACCCTTATTCTCTATATGCTGGTAGGGACCAGACCCACCTACCTCCATGGTTATTGGCGATTCTGTTTCTTCATTTTTCTGAAGATTTTGTTCTGACGTGCTGGCGATGTTGGGGGGAGGCGCATTTTCCAGAGGGTCCGCTGCGGGCCCTGATCTGAAAGATCTTTGGGGATAATGTGCGGACCCCAAGCGTTCACCAGTCCCATATTGCGGACGTCGACTGGTGGATGCCGTGGGGTGCTGCCGCTTGGGTATCGGAGGTCTTGGTTTGCTCGTCCCGGGGCCTGCCCTCATTAGGCCGACGGTTTTTGATGCTTCCTGCATCTCCTTCAGTTTTTTATTGAAATCTTTCCCAAATAGCAGCGCGTCCGTCTCCGCAGCTGGGGCTTTACACAAGCCAGCAAATTTGGGATTGAGGGCAGGTCTTATGTTTCCCTCCGGAGATTGTTGATCTCAAATTGTGTGGTACACATTAATGCCAGCACATCCTGCTGGCAGGTATCCATCTCCGTGGTCTCCACGGAACGAGCAAAGGCTGTGATGGCTGACGTCAGGAGCCTTAGGATCCGCTGTAGCTTGAGTTCTTGGGTCTGGATGTGTGACCCATATGCCCCCAGATTTGGCTGTTGACACTTTTTACTTTGAGGGCCTCACCGTTTTCTGGTGCTGTGTTGTTTCAGCACCTCAGCGAGCACCTTTTCCAGTAATGGTTGATGCTGGCCGCCATTCTTGGTTCCAGCGGTGCTCCAGCCCGTGGGGTTGCTACAAGCGGTCCATCACACCCAACAGCTCTTCATGTTCCTGCACCCCTGGCATACTCCCGAATTCGTCCGCCTGCCCCTGTTCCAGACCAGCCCAGCCCTGGTCACCAATGCTAGCCTCCAGTAATGAGGGAGCAGAGGGCAGTGCATGAAGCACTGTGGAGGGGGTGTCTGACCTCCCTCCGCGAGAGCGCTCTTTCTGCGCATCTCGCTGGAGCTGCTCCAATTGCTGTTGGATGCAGCTCAGGCGGCTGTCTCTCCTCCATTTAGGTGGAGACATGTCCCCGTCCGACGAATCGGACGCCACCGGCCGGATGCCTGTTCGGATGGCTAGACATCCAGCCCGCAGTTCAGGCACTAGCGGGACAGGGCTCGGCGCGGTGATGGGGATAGCGGACCGACCGGTAATTGTTCCTACCGCCTGTTGCTGCCCCCCCTGCAATGGAACGCTCCTCCGCTGGAGTCAAGTGGGGGACAGGTTCTTCTGGAGCTTTTGTGCCTTGTAGTAGCGAGAGCGCCCCTCAAGCAGCGCGTCTCGCAGGCACCTGCTCCGTGAGCCGCTCCAGCGGCTCAGGCGGCTCTCTCTCCCCCCGTGCGGGTGGAGAGACGTCCCGTCCGACATCGGGAACACCTGCCGGAAGCCTCTCGAGTGGCTATGCGTCCAGCCCGCTGCTTCAGGTACTAGCGGGCTGGCCTCGGGGAATTACGGAACACCGGGTCGCTCCTACCGCCTGTTGCTGCCCCCCTCCCCGACGGGAAAACGGGGGACAGTTTTGTTCCAGAGCCTTTTTCTCTGCCTGTAAAAAACACAAGCAGAAAAAGGCTCACCTGTAAAAGAAAACCCGACCTCAGGGTACTCACCTGACGGTCCGGTTCATCCTGTAACGGGACAGCCTAACTCCCGTGGCAGCCGCTGTTGCACTGCTGGCGTAATGCCGCGCCTGCGCACTGAGCGGGTTCTTCACGTAGTCACTCACGTGACTCTGAAGTAAAATCTTATAACCATATAACCATATAACAATTACAGCACAGAAACAGGCCATCTCGACCCTTCTAGTCCGTGCCGAACACATAAACTCCCCTAGTCCCATATACCTGCGCTCAGACCATAACCCTCCATTCCTTTCCCATCCATA
This sequence comes from Amblyraja radiata, assembly GCF_010909765.2. Taxonomy (NCBI): domain Eukaryota; kingdom Metazoa; phylum Chordata; class Chondrichthyes; order Rajiformes; family Rajidae; genus Amblyraja; species Amblyraja radiata. The sequence continues at coordinate 172,239 of NC_045964.1, read as the reverse complement.
TAACTATCCAATTTATTTTTAAATGATAAAAACGAACCTGCCTCCACCACCTTCACTGGAAGCTCATTCCACACAGCTACCACTCTCTGAGTAAAGAAGTTCCCCCTCATGTTACCCCTAAACTTCAGTCCCTTAATTCTCAAGTCATGTCCCCTTGTTTGAATCTTCCCTACTCTCAGTGGGAAAAGCTTTTCCACGTCAACTCTGTCTATCCCTCTCATCATTTTAAAAACCTCTATCAAGTCCCCCCTTAACCTTCTGCGCTCCAAAGAATAAAGCCCTAACTTGTTCAACCTTTCTCTGTAACTTAGTTGCTGAAACCCAGGCAACATTCTAGTAAATCTCCACTGTACTCTCTCTATTTTGTTGACATCCTTCCTATAATTAGGCGACCAAAATTGTACACCATACTCCAGAATTGGCCTCACCAATGCCTTGTACAATTTTGTACGATGGCCTCAATTTTAACATTACATCCCAACTTCTATACTCAATGCTCTGATTTATAAAGGCCAGCACACTTATCAATTCATTTTTGTCCAGTTCCAAGCTGATGAGGGGGAATCAGCTTTAAAATTTGTCAACTTGAATATTCGATGAGAAATGACATTGTAAGGTACTAAGACCCACAATAATCTCGTGTAGATGCTAGTTTCATTTACAGCTACAGCAAAAACCATAAAACCTGTTATTTTTCTGGTATTTTGAATGACTGCTTTCACAATCATCCATTCAGCACCTTAAAAACGTTCCTGCTTTCCCTTCAGGAAATGAAACTCCATTTGGTCCCATAACTCTATCTCTGTGCCCAAATTCTGTCTTTTAATTCAGTATCATTTAGAGATACTGCGGCCCTTCAGACCACTGAATCCACACCAACCAGCAATTAGTGGTACATTAGTTCTATCCTGATCTATTCCTCTCATGATTTTGTATACCTCTATAAGATCTCCCCTCATCATCCTGCGCTCCATGGAATAGAGACCCAGCCTACTCAACCTCTCCCTATAGCTCACACCTTCTAGTCCTGACAACATCCTCGTAAATCTTTTCTGAACCCTTTAAAGCTCGACAATACCTTTCCTATAACATGGTGTCCAGAACTGAACACAATACTCCGCCGCCTCCGCGCATTCCACTCTCTAGACCCTCACCCCCTCATCTTCACCATGGACGTCCAGTCACTCTACACCTCCATCCCCCACCAGGATGGCCTCAAAGCCCTCCGGTTCTTCCTCGACCAGAGGAGCAACCTATACCCAGCCACTGATACTCTCCTCCGCCTAGCGGAGTTGGTCCTCACCCTCAACAACTTTACGTTTGACTCCTCCCATTTCCTCCAAACACAAGGCGTAGCTATGGGCACACGCATGGGCCCCAGCTACGCCTGCCTCTTTGTCGGGTACGTCGAACAATCCTTGTTCAATACGTACCAGGGCCCCATCCCCGACCTCTACCTCCGTTACATTGACGACTGCTTTGGGGCCACCTCCTGCACCCACACACAACTGACTGACTTCATCCACTTCACCACCAACTTCCATCCGGCACTCCAATACACCTGGACCATTTCCGACACTTCCCTACCATTCCTTGACCTCACCATCTCCATCGCAGGGGACAGACTTCTGACCTACATACACTACAAACCAACTGACTCACATGGCTATCTGGACTACACGTCTTCCCACCCTGCCCCCTGTAAAGACTCCATCCCCTACTCCAAATTCCTCCGCCTACGCCGCATCTGTTCCCAGGATGAGACGTTCCACACCAGGGCATCGGAAATGTCCTCGTTCTTCAGGGAACGGGGATTCCCCTCCGCCACCATAGATGAGGCTCGCACCAGGGTCTCATCCATACCCCGCAACACTGCTCTCTCTCCCCATCCCCGCACTCGCAACAAGGGCAGAGTCCCCCTAGTCCTCACCTTTCACCCCACCAGCCGGCAAATACAACAAATAATCCGCCATTTCCAATGTGACCCCACCACTCGCCACACATTCCTATGTCTGCCTTCCGCAAAGACCGCTCCCTCCGCAACTCCCTTGTCAATTCTTCCCTTCCCTCCTGTACCACCCCCTCCCCGGGCACTTTCCGTTGCAACCGCAAGAAATGCAATACCTATCCCTTCACCTCCCCCCTCTACTCCATTCAAGGACCCAAGCAGTCGTCCCAGGTGCGACAAAGGTTCCCCTGTGTCTCCTCCAACCTCATCTACTGCATCCGCTGCTCTAGATGTCAGCTGATTTACATCGGGGAGACTATGCGGAGGTTGGGCGATCGTTTCGCCGAACACCTCCGCTCAGTCCGCAATAACCTACCTGAACTCCCAGTGGCTCAGCACTTCAACTCCCCCTCCCATTCCCAATCCGACCTCTCTGTCCTGGGTCTCCTCCATTGCCAGAGTGAGCAACACCGGAAATTGGAGGAACAGCACCTCATATTCCGCCTGGGTTGCTTGCGTCCGGATGGCATGAACGTTGAATTCTCCCAATTTTGCTAGCCCTTGCTGTCTCCTCCCCTTCCTTAACCCTCGAGCTGTCTCCTCCCATCCCCCCGCCCTCGGGCTCCTCCTCCTCCCTTTTTCCTTCCTTCTCCCTCCCACCCCCCATCAGTCTGAAGAAGGGTTTCGGCCCGAAACTTCACCTATTTCCTTCGCTCCATAGATGCTGCTGCACCCACTGAGTTTCTCCAGCATTTTTGTGTACCTTCGATCTTCCAGCCTCTGCAGTTCCTTCTTGAACACAATACTCTAAATGCAGTCTCACCAACATCTTAGACAACTGCAACACGACCCCCCAACTTCTATACTCAATACGCTGACTGATGAAGGCCAAAGTGCCAAAAGCCTTTTTGACCACCTTATCTACCTGTGACTCGACCTTCAAGGAACCATGCACATGTACTCCTAGATCCCTCTGCTCTACCACACTACCCAGAGGTCTACCATTTACTGTGTAGGTCCTGCCCTTGTTCGACGTTCCAAAATGCAACACCTCACACGTCACTGTGTTAAATTCCATCAACCATGGAATTTAAGAACCATTTCTTCCGCCCACCTGGCCAATTGATCCAGATCCTGCTGCAATCGTTCACAACCATCTTCACTATCTGCAAAACCTCTCATTTTTATATCATTTACTCCAGCACTTTGTCCCTTTTTTGTGTGAACCAGCATCTGCAGTTCCTTCCTTCAGCATATTAATTATCATGTTCATGTCTGAATCAAAACACCCATTAGATGTGTAAATTGACAATTAATTTCTAATCACCAAATTTGTGACTTCCTCAAAAAAATAAATGATTTACATGGGCGTAACTGACTTGTCAAATTCCTGCTAACACTTTGATCAGCATTTACTCATACCTGCAACAGGTCATTTCTACTGACATCTTTATGAGTTTTATATTTCCTTGGAGTTCATCTGAATCTTCTAAATATTAGATCACACCAACCCTCCAGTGCCCGTCCACCACCGCTGGGCAGATTGCACTTTCCCTGCACCATTTATATTTCCTTGTCCTCAGAGAATCACCTACTTTCCTCTCCTCAGCATTCTGACTGTAATCGCTGGTTTCTGGAAGCACCCGTCTTTGCCTGCCTTACTTTTTATTTCTGCCCTGGACGTTTTCCCTCAGCACCACAAGCTCCCGTGTGCAGGTTTACACCTTCCAAATCCAACTTCAGAAGGGTCTCGAGCCAAAACATCACCCATTCCTTCTCTCCAGAGATGCTGCCTGTCCCGCTGAGTTAGTCCAGCATTTTGTGTCTATCAACTTAATCCGCGGTTCTCCGAATCTCATCTTTGTTGAATTGGTCAAATGGCTGTCTAACGCATGGATGTCCTCCAAATATCAGGGAAATAAAAAGCTTTTGTTTTGGTTATAACCATAAACGCCATTCCTAGGCAGATTCTAGCTTTGATGGAATAGATCTTATAGAAACATATAAAATGATAAAAGGACTGGACAAGCTAGATGCAGGAACAATGTTCCCAATGTTGGGTGAGTCCAGAACCAGGGGCCACAGTCTTAGAATAAAGGGGAGGCCATTTAAGACTGAGGTGAGAAAAAACTTTTTCACCCAGAGAGTTGTGAATTTGTGGAATTTCCTGCCTCAGAGGGCAGTGGAGGTCAAATCACTGGATGGATTTAAGATAGTTAGATAGAGCTCTAGAAGCTAGTGGAATCAAGGGATATGGGGAGAAGGCAGGCACGGATTAACGATTGGGGACGATCAGCCATGATCACAATCAATGGCTCGAAGGGCCGAATGGCCTCCTCTTGCACCTATTTTCTATTCCATCTATTTATATTTATCTCCAAGCTTTTCATCCCTTTCAAACCATCATGAGCATCTCAATTCAATGACACATTGTCACGTGTAACTAGGTACAGTTAAATGCATTGCTTTTGCATGCAACATGGTAAAATCATACAGCAGACCTCACCTAGGCAGTACACAAGAGTCACGTTACTGGCACAGACAAAGATACATAAAGTTCATTGAACAGACTGATCTGCTCTCAGTACCAGGTCTTGAACATGTTTACAGGCCCTGCCAGATCCCACCTCCATTGTTGGCAGCATCTCCTGTTCACGTTGGCTCCCCTACAGATTTCTCCCTACGACCTCCTCCCACCAATACATCAACCATCTCATTTGCTTTCTCTGCACGACCACCACTGAAACTCTGATCCACATTTATTATCTCTACATTTGTCTTATTCCATTGCATTCCTCACCATCCTTCCCAACTCTCTCTGAAGGGTCTCGACCCGAATCGTCACCCATTCCTTCTCTCCAGAGATGCTGCCTGTCCTGCTGAGTTACTCCAGCATTTTGTGTATCTTCCCAACTCTCTCTTCTGGTATCTGACATTCTTCTGCCAATCTCCTCATACTGACTGAAATTCATCTACCACCCATCCTGCTGTACTAAACGGCTCTAAATTCTTCTTCTCAGATCCCTGCATCCCCATTCCTCTCATTGTAATATCCTCCAGATTTAGAAGTCTCAGATTCCCCAAATTAATAATTCCATTATTGGCTTCTATGTCTTCACCTGATAAATCCCAAACCTCTTGAACCCCAACATAAAACGCTCCTAAAAAACCTCCAAGTTATTGACTGCCCTGGCATCTCCTGACTGGAACAAAATTAAGTACCTGGTAACTTTTAACACAAGTTGTCGATAATGATTTTCTAGCACAACTTGTCCGTAAAGGGAAACCATTCATAGCGTTGGACTTATGGCATTACAGTTACTGCATTAAGTTTCTTTCCAGTCATTAGAGGGTCAAGTTATTTAAAATTTATTGAAACTAAATTCAAGAGCCCTCATAATTTAAACAGCTCGAAGCCCCATGTTTTCAAATATATATATATATCGGAAAAGCCTTGTATTTATAAATCTCTTGTATTTATACATCGGCTTTTCCGATATTTTTTTAAATAGTATTATTTTACACACTTCCAAATATACAATGAAACTGGTCATGTAGCTAAACTGTTTCAAATAGAGGTTTATTTAGCTGTAATCATTCTTTTCAAGTTACTATCAAGTGGGCTATCAAGTCAGAAAGATAATTTAGAACAATAAAAACATAAATGTGTTTGAAACAACCACTTGAGTTTTAAATGTAGAGGAAACAACTGACAGGAGCTGTAAAAAGACAGCGCTGAGCTTTGTAAGATGACTTTTTGTTCCTCATGCTTCTCGCAGCACACAAGGTATCCTGCTCCCAAAGTATGCCCACTATCACAAATTTCTATCCAAAATACTTGAATAATTTCATTTATGTTAATGTGTAAGTTTGTTACATTCAGGAAAGTGTATTCAGTTTAATGAAATGCAATGAAGAATTTCTTTTGCTGAGCGAGACTTGTAAATAATCAACTATGTAGGTATCTGAGCATTTTATACAATTATTTTGTTTATTTCAAGGTGGCATTTCAAACATAATACAATGCAATAATTCTAATAGATTTTATTTGAGACCAAATACTTCAGTTCTCTTCCAAGCTATAAATGTTTAATACGAGATATTGAATATTTGCATGACAGTCCCATTACTGTTCCAGCCTTCAGAAGCAGAAAAAACATTACAAATACAGGATTCTGGCAGGTTAAACCGTAGAAAAATAAAAGGGATTTAAGAAGTTTCTTTTCCTTTCTGAAAGTTACCTTCAAAAGTTATTTTGCGTTACCAAAACTCTTGTGTGCATATTGAGAAGTTAGAAGTACAATTTTATACAAGTGGCATTTACAATTTTCCCATTTTTCAGTTTGTTCCTTCTTTGATCGATGATGGTTTTCATCCCTCCCACTCTATCCTGGACGCAATATCATAATAGTTTGTTAAAAATGCAAGGTTGGCAGGAACCTTGCACAATATTCAAAGCAGTACTGTAATATCACCATTTCTCAATGAATGTCGAACCATGATACATAATGCTTAAAACCTCGCAAATAATAATTTCTCACTAACAATTATTTCTGTTAAAATTAGCAGTAACAGGCAATAAAATATAAATCTGCAATATAAACACATTGACTTTTCTCTTAAAAAAGAACTTCTTCCTATTGAGCACATCAAGAGGCTATATAAAAACATGCTCAATTTATTGCAAACTAAATCCTTATATATATTTTTGAAATTCTGGCAAACATCACTACATATCAGCAGCAACCCATAAGCAATTTTAACAAACTTAATTTAGAAAATTCTAAATGTCGGGACATTATTCCCAGAAAGGACTAATAATGGTTTGCATTTCAGGCAAATATTAATGTAGAAATTGTAAACACCCATTCTTACACAGAAACATGCATAGACTCAAATGACTGTAATGATCCCAATGAATCCGCAGCGCATTGTGCTTCACCCGTCACCATGTTGAATAAGAAGGAACTCGGTATGGTTAGAACATCTCATTCTGCAGTGAACACTGTACAGCTTAGCTGTGCTAATCTTCTATACCTGAATATGACCAGTTTCAGTCCAGTAACTGCAATATTCAAGTAAAATTTCTCTCCATTCGTGATGTGGAAGAACTACCAAAATACTGTACAGCATATAAGATGAAACTTAAATAAAAACCGATCATTTTTAAATCTCTGCATGAAAATGCTAGTAAAAGGCCTTTCAAGTTTCCTCAGACTGGGAGGTATGTTTAAAGTCTATGAGACAGTCCAAACTACAGTTAAAGTACCCAATAATTTAGAGACAGTTCAGACATCCATTTCCTGTACGCCAGTTAATACAATATACAATCATGGCATTCACATTAAATCATAAAATATTTGCGAGGGAAGTATCAAAGATGTATTTGATGGCAGTCACCATTCCAAAAATATACAAATTATTAATGCCTCGGGGACATTAAATCATGAACTGGTTAGGTGAAAAAACAATAGTTATCCACGAACATTATTGTGAATTCCCTGTTTTGTTTAGAAGCATGTTGTTGCATCAAAGGTTTTTTTTTCCGTGACTCTGATGAAAAGTAGGTTGTCCTGATGGCAGAGGCAGGGTAAGGCAGAAGTAAGTGTCCGTCTGTGAATATTGCAGCTTTTTTGGTGTGAAGCTGGAAGCTGGTCCTGGGGAGTTGGTGGAGGTGGTTGGTTGAGGTTTGGCATCTTTGGATGACCTGGACCAAACAGCCGGCAAGATAGCATGTTCAGATCATCAGCTGTTGGCCACTCTCATGATGCAGTGCGATATCTTACGTCAAGCTCAGAAGGAACCTGAAAATATATTTAAGCATTAAGTGATTACAAGCACAAAAAAAACGTTTCTATTGCGCGCCTTTTAATTTTAGTGCCATCTGTTGTTGAGACTCAGGTTTTAGAGAAATGCTGAATGCTTGAAGATGTCAAAAAAGATACAAAGTGCTGTTGTAACGCAGGTCAGGCAGCATCTCTGGAGAACATGGAAAGGCCATGTTTCGAGTCGGGAGCCTTTTTTCTTGCTTCCAGCACCTCTACCCCCCTGATCCGACGGCTCCTATCCTGGTTCTCCCGAGATGCTACCTGACCCACTTACTCCAGCTGTGCCTATCTTCCCTACTTCAACCTGATTGAAGATATCAAAGCTGTGTTGAGATCTATAACAAGAGCCTGCTACTTTACTGCAAGGCATTCTTCAATATAATGGAGGGCAGGTGTGCTGGGGTGTCGGATCGGGAAAAGATTACATTGACTCCATATTCTGATTTCCTGATAGGGGGGAGTACCATCAACGTCAGATGCAAGTGGACACCCTGTTCAAGTGAACATTTATAGTCATACAGCGTGGAAATAGGCCCTTTGGCCCAACTTGCCCATGCTGACCAACATGCCCTGTCTACACTAGTCCTACCCGCCTGCATTACCCATACCCCTCTAAACCTATCCAATCAATGTATTTGTCCAAGTGCTTTTGAAACATTGTGATAGTACTTGCCTCAATTACCTTCTTTGGCAGCTCGTTCCATATACCTACCATCCTTTGTGTAAACAAATTGCCCTTCAGGTTCTTACCCCCCTCGCCTTAAACCTATGGTTCGTTATTCACCTACTCTTTTACTTAAAGACACTGCATTTACCCGAACCATGGGCGGAAATCCCGGGAGGGGGGAGGGGGACACACACGTCCCCTCCATGCTTTGCGAGGTGGGAGACAATCCCCCCCCCCCATGTTTTGTAATCCGGAATTTGAAATACGTTAAAAAAAAATCTATTAAAATCTCCGCTTTCCGCGAGGCAGTGAGGGTGTCACTGTTAAGCACTTGTTAAATGTCTCTATTAACATCGTATTAACACGATGTGTCACCAATTGTGTTTTGACCTTCAAGTATTACTGACGGTATTCAGAGAATTTCTTAAAACTGTCTGATGTGGGTACAATCACCATTTGATCTAATTGGATGTATTGGTGGATGGGAAAGATTTAAACGAGTATCGGATTTAAACGGGTCAGGTCATTAAGGACTCCAGTCGAACCGGTTTCCTGGCTGGCTTGCAGGTAAGTCCCTCATTCAGGTCACTCACTGTTATTTAGTATATTTTTCCCACCTCTCTCTCTCTCCCCTCCAAGGTTGGTTCTTGTTTGCCTTTATTTGCTTCAGTTTTATTTGTTTAAGCGCTATTTATCACATTATAGCTTTTGAAAGATTCAAGCGGGTATCAGATGCTTTCTAAAGGCTGAATCGGCCTGTTTGCGGGGCCTTTCATCGCCTGGTGCGGCTTAAAATTAAACTGCTGCATCGAGGAGATCGAGGCTGCCGATGTTGAAGCCCCCGCCGACCGATTTTAAGCCGCGCTGGGTGATGAAAGGCCCCGCGAACGGGCCGACTCAAGCCCCACGATTCGGTGCGGACGAAGCTGCTGTTGCTGGAGTTCGGAGTCGGTCACCAACCAGGTCAGCTCCCGAAGGTAGACTAAAATGCTGGAGAAACTCAGCAGGTGAGGCAGCATCTATGGAGCGAAGGAATAGGTGACGTTTCAGGTCGAGACGCTTCCTCAGATCTGGTCTGAGGAAGGGTCTTGAGCCGAAACGTCATCTATTCCTTCGCTCCATAGATGCTGCCTCACCCGCCAAGTTCTCCAGCATTTTTGTCTACCTTCGATTTTTCCAGCATCTGCAGTTATTTCTTAAACAGGTCAGCTCCCGATGTTACTGTCCACAGGACCCACGGCTGAAGCTTCCAAAGCGCTGCGTGTGCGTGTGTCTGTGTGTCTGTCTGTGTGTGTCTGTGTGTGTCTGTCTGTGTGTCTGTCTGTGTGTGTCTGTCTGTGTGTGTCTGTGTCTGTCTGTCTGTGTGTGTCTGTCTGTGTGTGTGGCTACCAAGGAATTGTGTCTCCCCCTCATGTTTTGACAGCGATTTCTGCCCCCGACCCAAACTATTCCTCTCATGATCTTATATAGCTCTATGAGATCAACTCTCATCCTCCTGTGCTCCAAGAAATAAAGCCCTAGCCTGCTTACCCTCTCCTGATAGCTCAGGCCCTCCAGTCCTGGTAACATCTTCATAAATGTTCTCTGCACCTATGCCAGCTTGACAACATCCTTCCCACATCAGGGTGATCTGCCATCCTTCCCAGAGCAGGTCTTGTACAACTAACAATGTCAGGGTGGCACAGTGGTAGAGTTGTTGCCTTACGGTACAGAGACCTGGGTTTGATCCTGACTACGGGTGATGTCTGTATGGAATTTCCATGTTCACCCTGTGAGTTTTCTCCGGGTGCTCAGGTTTCCTCCCGCACTCCAAAGACGTGCAGGTTTGTAGGTTAATAGACTTCAGTACAAAATCGTAAATTGTCCCTCGTGTGTAGGGTAGAACAAGAGTATGAGGTGATCGCTGATCGGCGCAGACGTTGTGGGCCACATGGCCTGTTTCCATGCTGTATGACTCTATGACTCCCTTGAGCAGTAGAGTTGCTGCCTTACAGCGCCAGACACCCGGGTTCGATCCTGACTACGGGTGCTGTCTGTACGGAGTTTGTACGTTCTCCCCGTGACCTGCGTGGGTTTTCTCCGAGAACTTCGGTTTCTCCCACACTCCAAAGATGTACAGGTTTGTAGGTTAATTGGCTTGCTATAAATGTAAAAATTGTTCCAAGTGTAGGAAAGTGTTAGTGTGCGGGGATCGCTGGTCGGCGTGTACTCGGGGGGCCGAAGGGCTTGTTTCCACGCTGTATCTCTAAGCTAAACTAGATGTCCCAAACCAAATGCACAGCTCCAATAAGAACTAGGGAAACAATTTAGGTAAATATGCAAATATTATTTGCCTATTTGCTATCATAGCAAAGGAGTCGTGAATCAGTATTTTCTGCGTTCGTATCTAAATGTTAACTGCCACATACTTAATGTTCATTTGTAGCTGCACCTAACACATCCTTGTCAAACACGTTATCCAGGATCTCCGAAAATGTCACCAGTTAGATTTTAGCGAGCTCCTGTGTATGAAGTTTAGTTTAGCAATACAGTGCGGAAATAGGCCCTCTGGCCCACGCCAACTAGTGATCCCCATACACTAACACTATCCTATGCACTAGGGATAATTTACAATCTTTACCAAAGCCAATTAACCTACAAATCTACACGTCTTTGGAGTGTGGGAGGAAACTGAAGATCTTGGAGAAAATCCACGCAGGTCACGGGGAGAGCGTACAAACTCCATTCAGACAGCACCTATAGTCAGGATCAAACCTGGCTCTCTGGCGCTGTAAGAAGCAACTCTATCGGTGCACCACCGTGCCGCCCTGAAACAAAGGACGAAGTTTTACCTCCTCATCCTCCTCAGAAAGTTTAGTAGCCACGTCAGGAGAGCTGTGGGATTTGTCCCCTATGTTTCCGTTTGCTTCTCCACTACCATGTTCTGCTTCCCATTCCTGGAGAACCTCTTCAAGGTTGAAACGACGGCGATAATTCACAAAGAAGTTTTTCACTTGTACAACTGTCTTATTGCCAATTACATCCGAAATGGCTTGAAAATCTCGGCCATATTTTCTGATTGCTGTGGGAGTGGTGGGAGAACTCCCATTACTCAAAGATTTATACATTCTTACAAACATTCCTGCGTTTTTATTCCAAATCAGAATAAAAGCAGAACATTTACTTACCCTGAACAGCTAGCAGTTGCTCTTCAGTTGTCCAACGAGCATTAATTTTCAGATTTGTCTAAAGAACAAACTTGCATTTAATATTCCAAATTTCTTTACATGTAATTACTTCTAAAGTGCCCTCACCCATTGTCTTGCTTGCAAATATGGTACAACAAGATGCTACCCTCAGCAAATGTGATTAGTATCATAGAAAATGGGTGCAGGAGGAGGCCATTCGGCCCTTCGAGCCAGCACTGCCAGTATCCAGTTAATGTGATTTAATCATCATAAATGGGGTATGAATGTCAGTTGCTATAGTGTAGGAAAGAACTGCAGATGCTGGTTTAAATCGAAGGTAGACACAAAATGCTGGAGTAACTCAGCAGGGCAGGCAGGAATGGATGACGTTTCAGGTCTGAAGAAGGGCCTCGACCCGAAATGGTACCCATTCCTTCTCTCCAGCTTTTTGTGTCTACCTTCAGTTGCTACAGTGTTCAATTTATTGTCATGTGTACCGAAGTACAGCAAAAAGCTTTTGTCGCGTGCTAACCGGTACACTACAAGAACTTGAGAGTGGGATCATTTATGCAGCTCTAAACAAGGCTGATGGTTAAAAAAACAGCACCTTAAAATCACATCTGAAATACAGTTCATGTGAAAATACACGATACATTTAGTCTTGCACCATGATAGCAACCTGTAGTTGGGATGAAGTGGAGTAGAGTTGGAACTCATAACTTTCCGATTCAGAGCTGGGTGATCTATTATGCAAGATCGCAGCAGCCACCTGACACACAGCAGTATTTTCAAACTATATCTGAAAACTGACCAGGGTTAACTGAGGATTCAAAGTCCACAATACCAAATTCATGACCACACGTTAGTTAAGGTACATTACCCAGACTCCTAACCATTTGTCCTTTGACTAAGTTTATCTTCAATAGATGCTGCCTGGCATGCTGAGCATTTCCAGCTTACATTTCACATTTCATAATTCTAGTTGGTATTTTTTATTTCAAGTTTTGTTCTGAATTAGACTGGTAATGACTGCAATGGTCCAATTAAATGAGTTTGCCAGGCAGCTCAAACTGAACATAATGGGTTTGGTAAAAAGGATTTGCAGACAATTAAGTCTCACTCAAGTGTATTTTTCCTTCACTTGTGTTCTCTTGGACTTCTACTATAATTAAAATGACACCAAGTCATAGTCTTACAGCATGGAAGCAGGCCCTTCTGCCCAACTTCCCCACACTGGCCATCTACACTAGTCCCACTGCATTTGGCCCATATACCTCCAAACCTGTCTTACCCATGTACCTGTCTAAATGTTTCTTAAACAATGCGATATACTTGCCTCAACTACCTCCTCCGGCAGCGTCCCAAATACCCACCACCCTTTGCGTGATAAAGTTGCCCCTCAGGTTCCTATCTGTCCTCCCTCATCTTAAACCCATGTCCTCTGGTTCCTGACTCCCCTACTCTGGGCAAGAGACTGTGCGTCTACCCGATCTATTCCTCTCATGATTTCGCACCAGGTAAACCTTTTTTTCCCTTCAAATGACATAATGCGCGCACATGAACAGAGATCTTGGAAGAAGTCGGAGCTTTATACAAATTTAAGAAAAGCTTGCATGTGGCACTGCATCACTGGCATTTAAAAAGTATTATCAATGCAGCAAATGCTAATAATTTGCATAAAATGCATAAAAACAAAACAGTAATTTTATTTTTCTGAAGCTGGAAAGGGTGCAGAGAAGATTTAACCAGGATGTTGTCAGAAATGAAGAGCCTGAGCTAAGGGTAGTTTGGGCAGGATAGGGCTCTATTCCTTGGAATGCAAGATACTGAGGGGGAGATCTTATAGAGGTGTATAAAATCAGGAGAGGGATAGGGTAAATGCACTGTCTTTTACCCCCAGAGTAGGGGAATCAAGAACTAGAGGACATACGTTTAAGGTGAAGGGGGAAAGATTTAATAGGAACCCGAGGGGCAACTGTTTATTTAATTATACAAAGGGTGGTAGGTAATATGGAATGAGCTGCCAGGGGAGGCAGTTGCGGCAGGTACTATCATGAAATTTAAGAAACATTTAGACAGGTGCATAGGACCCGTTTAGGCAGATATGGGCCAAACGCAGGCAGGTGGGACTAGTGTAGATGGGGCATGTTGGTCGGAATGGGCAAGTTGGGCCGAAGGGCCTGTATCCACGCTGCACGACTCTAAGCACATACCCAATGCGGCATTATAAACCTCACTCAGAATTGAATGAGGCGAACAGTTCCTTACCTCCAGAGGCCTGAATTCCTCTATGCCACCATGTAATTTTTGTTTCAGAGCACCATTTATCTGTTTCACGTTTTGGATCTAGAATGTACAAATAAAAAGATATTAATGAGCCAAGAAAGCCACTCATGAATTGGTAATATTTTAATCAGTCATATAGTTGTTTGCTGCTATTAGTAGTATAAGGGACTAAACAATTTACAGATGTCAAAGACTTGCTGGGTTGCATTTCCAAGGGCCCACGGTGTTTATTACCATCTTATTCACATTACAATTTTTCAGATGCAAGCTCTGAATGGAAGCAGTCCATGTGAATTTGGTGGCCTTCCCAGCCAGAGATGACCCTATCCAACGCAAATGTATTGATGCTGAGTCTGTGGATTGTCAGTAACTGGTGAGAAGATGGTTTAATATTCCTCAATGGATTGGAGTAGTAGTGGCTGGATGGAGGGGTGCATGTTTGATGCAGACGATAGGGACTGGCTGGAGCACTGAGGTGGTGGGCAAACTGGAGGTCTCATCAACCCCAACCCTCCACCAGACTCTCCTTCCATCATCACCCCCAATCTTCCCACCCCTCCCATACACAGTGAACACATCGTAAGACGCAGGCGAATTAGCCCATGCTGCTCAAGCCTGCCCCACAATTCAATCATGGCTGATCTACTTTTCCCTCTCAACCCCAATCACCTGCATTCTCCCCATAACCTTTGAACATTCTGCTGCCTCTATCAGCTTCTCTTCTGTCCTGCTCCTTGAAAATATTCACTCTGCCATTTAGAATTGGGACAATCGGGACTTTCGTCAATGGCGGAGGCTCAGTCAGAGTACATTCAGGGAACTATATTCTGCACTCTGCATCTTCCCTTTTGTATTTTGTCTAATGTCTATTGTACTTAAGTTTGTACAAGTATGGTATCTCTGATCTGTTTGGATAGCATGCATGCAAAGCAAAGCAAAGCTTTTCACTGTACCTTGGTGCATGTGTCAATAATAAAAACCTAAATGTTCAAACAGATCCATACACGCTTGGAGATTAAGGGAATTAAAAATTATGTGGATAGAGTATAATTGAATATGGGTCAGAGCTAAATGATCAGCCATGATTTTACTGAACGGTGGAAAAGGCTCAAGGGGCCCAAGAATCTACACCTGGCCATCAACTCTCATGACGTGACAGTACAGATAAAATGACCTCTTTGCAATCCATGATCACATTACAGGGATCACGTTGTACATCATTAAAGATTTATGCTCATTTTTCTTCAAGACTCATTTATAAAACAATTATAAAAACAGTATATGTACATGAAACATTATGGGCCCAACACGTTTCTCTCTCCACAGAAGCTGCATATCTACAGCATTGTTTGTTTTTAAAACTTCCCTTTAAAACGTTTAAAAAGTTGAAGAATTGGAAAAGCAATGAATCGTTAGTTTCAAGCTATAGAGGGGTTGGGGGAGGTTGGATGGAACCAAGGGAATGTTTTGGATAGGCTGAGGTAACGGCTCGCTGACAGTGTTTCCAAAGTTAGCCACAAAGTGTTTAGTAACGGAGTAACTCGGTGGGTCAGGCAGCATCTGTGGAGAAAAAGGTATTTTTCAGAAGAGCTGATGTAGTATTATAAGTAAATAACCTTAAAGCAGCACTGCCCAGTTCGAATACAAACTGAATAAAGGTTACCTGAAATAGTTGAATACCCTGCAGCAGGTCCCGATGGAAGATGTGCTATTTCTTAATGAGTTGGGTCTCATTGGAACAATGCCAAAAGGTGGGCTAGTGTCTCAGCGACAGGTAACAAGCTCAGTTCTAACTATGAGGGAGAACTTTGCAAAGTGGACAGCCAATCTGCATTTGGGAGAAATGGGACGTGTAGGAAGAGGGGGGAATGGGACGTGTAGGAAGAGGGGGAAATGGGATGTGCAGGAAGGAATTGCAGATGCTGGTTTAAACCGACCTAGGCCTCCTCCATTGTCAGAATGAGGCCAAAGGCATATTTCGCTTGTGCAGCTTACAACCGGGATGAATGTTGATTCAACTTTCAATTTCAACTTCAAGTAACCCTTGCATTCCCTCTCTCTCTCTCTCCATCCCTCCCCAAGTCGTACCAGCTTCAAAGTAGTCTTGGGTCTAATTGTCCATAATTCGTGTTCACCTAGGCCTTCATCACCATTACTTTTTTTGCATATCTTTGATTCATTTGTTCTATATCTCTCTACATCACTATCTATATCTCTCGTTTCCCTTTTCCATGACTCTCAGTCTGAAGAAGGGTCTCAACCCAAAACGTCAACAATTCCTCTTCTCCACAGATGCGGTCTGGCCCGCTGAGTTACTCCAGCTTTTTGTCTACCTTAGGGAGAAATGGGATTTCATATCTCAAGATTGCATGAGAAAAGAGGAGATGGACGAGCAGATCAGGAAGTTGTAAAGGGAATGGTCCTTTCAGTTTGTTGAATGGAAAGGAATACATGTCAGGTGGTAGAATCACATTCATGGTGATGCAAATTATCAATGAACTTTTGAAAATAAAGACTGCCGAGGGTGGACAGTGAGGAGCAGGCCAACTAAATCCTTGCTCTAGCACGGAGTGGTTGGGAGGGTAGGTGTAGGAAATCGATGCGATGCATTTAATGGGTGTGGGAAGATTCAAGGACAGAGGAGGACATCTCAGAGGTACTTTTGCAGAACCATTTATCAGAGTAGATGTTTACTGAGGCTGAAGAATGGAATGCTTACAGAAGGCTTGGTGGAAGTTGAGATTGGTTAGTTTAGTTAAGAGAAAAAGCATAGAAACAGGCCCTTCAGCCCAGAGACCGTGCCAACCAGCAATCACCCCATACACTAGCACTACCCTACACACTATGGACAATTTACATAAGTCAATTAACCTAGAAACCTGCGAATCTTTGGAATATGGGAGGAAACCGGAGCGCCCAGAGGAAATTCAGGCGGTCACCGGGAGAACGTGCAAACTCCGCACAGACAGCGCCCAAGGTCAGGATCGAATGAGGGTCTCTGTCAGCTCTACTGCTGTGCCACCGTGCTGCCCACAGTTTGAGTCTGTGGACATTTAATAATATGTTTGTTGACTAATCTATCCCGAGATGAAGACAAATCGAGAAAGGCATAGGAAGAGTCAGAGATGGGCATGTAAAGAGGGAAAGGGGGTGGAAATGAACAAATGCTTTTGTGTCTGTAATAGAAAGTCAGCTTTTGCGTCTTCACAAATCTTCCCTATATGCTGGGTATTTCCAGCATTCTCCTCTTTGTTCCAGTTCTCTGCAATAGTTGTAGTCTGCATTCCTCAACTTTTACATATCCTTTTGTTTTCTCTCTCAACTTCCCCATTAGTTTATTAACCAGACAGTACATCGCCAGTCTTAACGTACAACAGTACAGCACAGGCCCTTCAGACCATAATGTCTGAGACAAACATGATGCCAAGACCAACTCTCATCCACCTGCACATAATCAATCTCCCTCCATCTCCACCTGCCTATCTAAAGGTCTCTTAAAATACCAGTATTGCATCTTCCTCCACTACCACCTTTGGCAGCCCGTTCCAGGCACTCACCACCATGCACGATATATCTCCTTTAAACTTAGCCCCTCTAATCTTAAAGCTATGCCCCCCAGTATTTGATATTTCCATCCTGAGAAAAAGCTTCTGATCGTCTACACTATCAAGAGATATCGCCTTTGCCCTACTCACCCCTCCTCCATCCTCGCTGCAACGTGAAACTAACTTGTTCCCTCATTTCCCGTTCTGATCAAGAGTCATTGATCTGAAACATTCGAGCTGCCGAGTGCCTCAAATGTTTCTTGGTTTTACTTCTGTTGTGATTTTTTTTCAATTCCAGCAATCGCACTAAATTGTGTGCGTAGCTGTATTTATCATCAAGATATATACTGTTTACTTTGCCAGCTTCATGTGAAAACATTTAATTGGACCCTGGTGTATAAGATAATAAACTAGTTTGAATCTGTAATTAATCGGTAAAAAAACAATTATACATGGAAGTGAAGGCACTACTTTCATGATACCTTGACATCTCCACAGGCTGTGCTGTTGCAGTCCTCAGCATCAATCAACACAGCTTTCCAACATCAACTTCAATATTTTATTCACAATCTCAGTACAAAAAACTTCAAAGCACTTTGATTAATCTATAACTGTTTTATATTGGCACATAGAAAATCACCAAACTGCATGTTGAATGTGCAGACTGTCAACTTTTCAGATTAGAAAAATCCATGATTTGAAAAATAATTGTTTTATTTCTTCATAGCTTGTAGTACTTTTTATTCAATTTTACTCCCATGTTATGTTCAAATGTCTCTATTTCGCTTTATGTTAAATGTTTTTACTTCATTGACCTATGAACATATTCCAACTTAAATGATAACTGAGCAATTTAATGGCATTGCTATTGCTGGACATCACAACTTTGCAAATAATGGTTGTATGTCTCATGTGGACCCATCAAAGTGTAAGCTCAGACCAGAGTCAATATGTAAACACAATATATCAGACTTTAAATAAAGAAATTGTCAATTAAATGCTCGTAAATTCGCCTTGATATCACATGATATCATATTCTGAATGGAAATAATAATATGGTGCTTTGCTGTAACTGGTGAACACCTTATCCATATTCTCCTGCAAAATGTTTCATTTACATTCAAACGGGTAAAACAGTGGGGCATCTAAAAAGCAACTAAGCCTTTGTAACAGCTAAAGCCAATGCAGAAATAAATCAGAAATGAAATAGTCAAAAGGCAAAGTGCAGAGCTGTGGTTTAAGCAAGATTATCCACTGATTTAGGCATACATTATTTTATGTCAGTACTCTACTTTGCACTACTTGAACAAAGGAAATGCCATGGTAACTCTGCACATCATTGTGTTTCAAAGTAGGTTAATGGTTCTACGGCAGCTTTGCAACGGGAGGGCACTTGCAGCTGGCATGCGGCTGATGTAGACCACATCATGCTCAAGGACCTGTAGTAGATCTGTTATAGGGGGAAAGGCATGTTGAAAAAGCACATGAGAATAATGTTGCTAAATAAAGATAAGATTGGTCTTTTTTCTAGAATTTGAGAGTATTTGCAAATCATATCTCCTTTGCCCTTCGAAAACCTTGTTATGAAAGAACTTTGCTCTTTAATACATGAAATTTAATTTGCTTTATGTCATTCCATTTGAAAGCAGTAGCATTTTCAGTCGGGACAAATACGCAAGAGTTTTTCTACATTATAGAAAATGCTGAAAGCACTCAGAAGATCAGGCAGCATCTGTGAAGTTAATCAGTCAATTACAGTCATTAACACTGGCAAATATTTGCATTCACATGTAATTGAGAAACTAGCTTTTTAGCCCTTTTACATCACAGTTGTTACCTTTCACATCTAAATTGGGCCAAGACCTGATATGGCCTTTTCTCTCTCTGTATTTACCACCTGACCTACCGAGTGCTTCTCGCATTTTCAATTTTAGCTTCTCATTTTCCCCTAATGATTTTTAATATTATTTTAGCTTAAAACATCATAATTGTGCGTTTTTATATATTTTCACTAACTTTACTTGCTTTCATATTTCAAGCAATTGTTGTTTACTTCAATTATAAGTTAAAAAAAGTAGTTTTGTTGGAATACCAAGTGAAATTTAGAAACAAAAAATCAATGACAGCTTTGACAGAAATAAGAACTTTACCTTGAATCAACAATGTTGGGAGAATTTCAGAGGCAAGGTGTTAGAACAACTGTGCCACAGGCTATGAAGTGGTCTGGACCCAAAGATAGGGAGATCCAACAGAGACTATCACATCCAATCAGGTTAGTGTGGGCAAGAGGCATGCATGAGGCCACTTTACAGAATTCAATTCTGCAGCATTCCAACCACAAGAACAAAGGCAAATGACAAACTACTTGGAGAAAAGGATGCCCAGAGTCTTGTTCTAGAACCTCTTCAGGAATTAATGTACAAGTCAAAAGTATTATTAATAACCTAATTAAGCGCTGATTTGACGCCAAGTCCCAAAACACGATCCAGATGTTTTAAAAACTTATTTCCAGGCACTTTCTGCACATTTCCAGTTTTATTCCCAAATAGAAAGCGCAAGCATATTAATCATAAATTTTCACGTGGTGTTTCTGCTTTAATAGTACGGGCGTTCCCTGTGATACGGCTACTCCAGTAACAAATTGCCCTTACAGAATTCACAAATCATTACCAAAGAATTTGTGATACGGAATAAAATTTGTTCACAAAGTCGGTGGAATAAACAATATTGTGTGAAGCGGGTGCAGAGGACAACCGGCTGTTTCCCACTCCCTCTTCCCACCCAGTCACCTGTACTGTGGGTATTAGGCAGGAAGGCTCAGATTAAGCCAAGAGAAGTCGCATTTTCCTACTTCCATCACTATTTCCCCCCCCAGACCATTATTATATGAAGTACAATGGAAAACTATTAGTAGAAAAAAAGCTTGCCAAGTTATTTAAACATCTGTTGGATGCAATTGAAAGGAAGATACAGAGCTTACTTGACGTTTAAGTGAGACCAGCTCCATGTCAAGCTGCCTGAGGACAGAGTTAGCAGCGCCAGAACCTGTACACAAAGCATCAAGATCCTCTTGAAGAAGAAACATCCCGTTTGGAGGCTTCTGACTTATTCTTTGCTTTCCTTGGACTGTTCGTGTCTCTTTCTTTGGTGGGACACTTTTTACAGTTTGACAACCCTGCTGTTAGAAAAAAAGCACCACAGATTAAAAGATTGTAGGAATTTAAGAATTCTCATTACTAATCCAGAATATAGGTGTACACTGAAAAATTGAAGGTAGACAAAAATGCTGGAGAAACTCAGGTGAGGCAGCGTCTATGGAGCGAAGGAAATAGGCAACGTTTCGGGTCGAGACCCTTCTTCAGACAGAGATGTATAGTAATTAGACATTTCTGATGCATAGTAATTTGACAAATTTGTAATTCAATTTTAAAATATTAGTCTTTATATTTCCAGCCCAGCCGATGACTCGTGATCTGTACATAAATAACAGAAAGATGACACAAACTAAGATCGGAGTCCCTTTAATTAATCTGGAGTAGCTAAATTCAGACTGTGCCTTGGCTATCCACATTTAGCTTTGCCAACGGTTGAGAATATACCACAAGGTCAGTGACTGCTGGTAGTTCTTTCTCCACTATGTACAATGCCCTCCATAATATTTGGGACAAAGACCCATCATTTATTTATTTGCCTCTGTGCTCCACAATTTGAGATTTGTAATAGAAAAAAAGCACATGTGGTTAAAGTGCACATTGTCAGATTTTAATAAAGGCCATTTTAATCCATTTTGGTTTCACCATGTAGAAATGACAGCAGAGTTTATACATAGTCCCCCCATTTCAGGGCTCCATAATGTTTGGGACACAGCAATGTCATGTAAATGAAAGTAGTCATGTTTAGTATTTTGTTGCATATCCTTTGCATGCAATGACTGCTTGAAGTCTGCGATTCATGGACATCACCAGTTGCTGGGTGTCTTCTCTGGTGATGCTCTGCTAGGCCTGTATTGTAGCCACAAGCTTATGCTTGTTTTGGGGGCTAATCCCCTTCAGTTTTCTCATCACAATATAAAAGGCATGCTCAATTGGGTTCAGCTCAGGTGCTTGTCTTGGCCACTCAAGAATTGACCATTTTTCAAGCTTTGAAAAACGCTTTTTGCATTAGCAGTGCGTTTGGGATCATTGTCTTGCTGTAGAATGAACCGCCGGCCAACTAATTTTGAGACATTTGTTTGAACAAGTAGATAGGATATGTCTATGCACTTCAGAATTCATTATGCTACCACCATCAGCAGTTGTATCATCAAAGATAAGTGAGTCAGAACCTTCAGCAGACATACATGCCCAGGCCATAACACCACCGTGTTTCACAGATGACGTGGCATGCTTTGGATCTTGGGCAGTTCCTTCTCTCCTCCATACTTTGCTCTTGCCATCACTCTGATATGTTAATCTTTGTCATCTGTCCACAAGACCTTTTAAGCTGCTCTTTTAAGTACAACTACAGTTGTCTCCAAGGACCTTAAATGGGAGGCCACCATCGACTCTACAGTCAAAAAGGCCCAACAGAGGATGTACTTTCTGCAGCAGCTGAGAAAACACAATCTGCCACAGGCAATGATAGTCCTGTCCTCACCTTCTCCATCATGGTCAAGTTTGGCTCAGCCACCAAGCACAACATCCGGAGGGTGCAGCGCATCATTCGATCAGCCAAGAAGGTTGTTGGCTGCAACCTTCGCCCCATCGACAAACTGTACACTGCAAAGGCCAGGAAGCGAGCTGGTAAGATCATCTCTGAC
>NC_045964.1:142500-145000 GCF_010909765.2 Amblyraja radiata | reverse complement strand
TCTCTACTATTTATTTCATTCCCCTTACATGTTTTTCCTTTACCTGCTAAATTTTTGTAAGGTGTCCTTGAGACTCTTGAAAGGCGCCCATAAATAAAATTTATTATTATTATTATTATTCATGTTTATAAACAGCAATAAAAGTTTCCAAAGGTGATGGAAAGACTGGAGGAAAGACTAGGTGCTGAGAGCTCTCTTATACCTGCATTAAGGAGGCAATTAAACACACCTGAGCAATTACAAACACCTGTGAAGCCATGTGTCCCAAACATTATGGTGCCCTGAAATGGGGGGACTATGTATAAACACAGCTGTAATTTCTACATGGTGAAAGCAAAATGAATAAAAATACCCATTAACATCTAACAATGTGCACTTTAACTACATGTGATTTTTTTTCTATTACAAATCTCAAATTGTGGAGTACTGAGGCAAATAAATAAATGATGGGTCTTTGTCCCAAACATTATGGAGGGCACTGTAAGCAGTGAGCAAATGTTTTAAGCAACAATGTTATCTTGCTTCCATGGGATAAGTGCACAAAATATAAATTACAAATGAATTTAGTTGTGTTTAGAGATCCAGCGTAGAAACGGGCCCTTTGGCCCACCGAGTCCACCCAACCAGTGATAACCCATACACTAGTACTATCCTACACAATGGAGACAATTTACAGAAGCCGATTAACCTACAAGCCTGCACGTCTCTGGAATGTGAGAGGAAACACCCGGAGAAAACACGCGGTGACATGGAGAGCATACAAGCTCCGTACATCAGCAATGCCATGGCTGCACCACTTTGTCGCACCCGCTGCTCCACTGTACCTCGTGGCTATTGATCACTGGCCTCACATTTAATCAGCAAAATAGGCTGGGATGCTGAGGATCATCTATCTATCTATATTACTAAAACTCTGTTCTTGACCGCTTTTGCCGATCTGTGTTGCGATTTCCGAGAGAACGCCGCCACCTACGGCCGTCATTTTTGGCCACCTCGCTCAGAGCCCCCCTCTGCCACATGTGTGCCGAGGATTTCTCCCGTGGATGAAATATGACCGAGATATTAATGTTTTTTACAACATTCCCCATTCTCTCTACTGCCCCCGCTGGCAGCAGGGGAGGAGGGGCTACAAAACTGCTACGGAAGTGTCCTGCTTCAATCACTTTCTGCCGGACCACGAAGTGAAAGGGTCACGGCTCTCTGAGCTGCAGCTCTCCTCCAAGGTGAGTCCCCTGCATGTGCTTTTTCAGCCAATTGATATGTATGGTGTTCACCATTCACCATGGTCTGAAGTTTCTTGGCATTTTGTTGGAAAGAGTTTGTATATTTGTCTCTCTATATTGTGTTTGAAATGTATATTGAACATGAAAAGCATTTATATATTTGTAATGTCTTTGAAATGTATATTGAACATGAAATGCATTTGTATATTTGTAATGTCTTTGAAATGTGTATTGAACATGAAAAGCATTTGTATATTTGTCTATCTATAATGTGTTTGAAATGTGTATTCAAAATAAAAACCATTTGTATATTTGTAATGTCTTTGAAATGTGTATTGAACACGAAATGCATTTGCAAATTTGTCTATCTATAATGTGTTTGAAATGTGTATTGAAAATAAAAAGCATTTGAAAAGCATTTGTATATTTGTCTATCTATAATGTGTTTGAAATGTGTATTGAAAATAAAAACCATTTGTTATTGTTATAAAGCGTTTGCAAATTTGTTTCTCTAGGGTTTTAAAATGGTTGCACCCGTTTTCAGGTGACAAAAGCAAGATGTCTTTGAAATGTTGATGTAAATTGAAATGCATTTGTTGCAACGTTTTCAGGCGAGTAATGCACGAATAAAGCTTTATATTTGGACCAGAACTGTGTTTAAATTTAAAATTGGCGCTCATTTTGTGATTTTGGCTGTTGCAAGATGGCGGCGATGACGTCATTTCCGGTGATCGGTAAGCCGACGGCGATGACGTCATTTCCGTTGACCGGTAACCCAGCGGCGATGCCGTCATTTCCGGTCGGAGGCGAGATGGCGGTGATGACGTCATTTCCGGTCGGAGGCGAGATGGCGCTGCCCGCAGAGTGCACGAGGTGTTGAAAAATTCTACAGAACTGGTAAGTGTTTGTTTGTTGCAGCCACAGCGGCAATTGTGTTTCGGCAAAAGCTGCAATTGTGTGTGTGTGTGTGTGTTTGTTGGACGTTATTTAAAAGCAGCTTTGTGTTTCAGCCACAGACTACAGCAGGCTGTACTGCAAGATTTGAAGATTTGTTTTATACACTGTATATTAGTTGTGTGTGTGTGTGTGTGTGTCTGTGTGTGTGTGTGTGTTTGTTGGACGTTATTTAAAAGCAGCATTGTGTTTCAGCCACAGACTACAGTAGGCTCTACTGCAGGATTTGAAGATTCGTTTTATACACTGTATATTAGTAGTGTGTGTGTGTGTGAATGTGTGTGTGTGTGTGAATGTGTGTGTGTGTGTGTGTGTGTGTGTGT